>NC_143552.1:44560000-44637500 GCF_054136105.1 Typopeltis vanoorti
ACCTCATCCTGAACTCTGCTCCTCCATACACCACCTTCTGGTATCTCTCCCTGAGCCATTCTCCTATCCATATCACCAGTTTAGTATCCATCCCCATCTGCTCCAATTTGTACAGTAGTATTCCATGGGGGGGGGGGGGTATCCTGTCAAAAGCCTTAGCAAAATCCAGAAGTACAACTGTGTAGCCATTTCCTTTGTCCAACTCAGATGTCATTCTATTATAAAAAGCTAATAAATTGCTAAGGCAGGATTGACCTTTAACAAAACCATGTTGGCCCCTATAGAGTATCAAATCCTGATCCACCCATTCTTGAATTTTGTCTTTAACCAACTTTTCCAATACTTTTACCACCACTCCCGATACAGTGATTGGTCTGTAATTAACTACCGCAGTTTTAGAGCCACCTTTATGCAAAGGAACTACTTTGCCTTCCTTCCACTCCCTAGGGACCATAACAGAGTTCAAACTTAAGTTAAATAACCAAGTAAGAGGCGCTGACAATTCCTTTGCACATTCATGCAACACCCAAGCTGATGTTCCATCTAAACCTACAGCAGTGTTGCATTTAAATTTTGCAATATATTAAGTACCTCTGATTTCTTAACTTCAATTCTCACATTAGTTATTGCTACAGGTATAGAGAATGTTCTCACTTGGGTGATAGACTTTTGAAAAGTGATCATTCAGTAACTCTACTATTACATCTGAATTGGTCACCTCGATACCATCAGCACCCACTAAGGTTATCTTTAGTCGGTGCTGATGGTTATGTGGAGGTCTCTTCTCAATATCTGATGAAACCTGGGGGAATTTTTGTTATTAAGTGTTTAATTAGATAAGAGATCAATATTATCACTAGAGTGAGACGAGACCACCATCTTGCTTAAAATGGCTTTAAAAAGCTAATGTTTGGTCTTTAGAGCAGAGTTTATGGATTATTTAGCCCTTAATTCATCTACAGTACTAATATCAATAGGTTTATAATCTTTCTTGGAACAGATTTGCATTAAAAAAATGTTTAGCAAAAATTTAATATTATTTTGTAAATAATTTTAATAAAAAGCCAGTAAACATTACATAAAATTATTCATGTAGAATTTAGTTCATTTTAAAATAAGAGAGTAAAGATTCCTTAGTTCATGTCAAAAATGTCTTTAGTTTTAAATAACCATAATAATAATAATAATAATAAGTGAAGACTAAAATGTTTAATGCAGATTACAGTTTTTAAATTCTATGGATACAAATTCACAGCCAGAGAGTTCCATCATTTTTTTTTTTTTCATTTCATGTTTGAGAGCTATTTTATTTTAACTTGCTGAGAAAGGTTATCCTAGGGTAGTGTGTGTGTGTGTGGTGTACACACACATAATATACACACAGCAGAAATGAGAATATTTCTTCTAATAGTCAATTTAGTTTACATAAATTTGTAGTTTTATAAGTTTGTTTTACTAAATATATGCAAACAGGTTTATATGACAAACATCATTTGATAACATCAACATTTGACTAATTAATAAATCTCAAATACTTACTTCATTTGCAGGAACAGTTGGTATGAAATTCTTTACTTCTTTTAGTTCTTCTTCATTACCATGCCAGTTAAATGTCTAAAGAAAGAGATAAAGCAAAAAAAAAAAAAAGCATTTGTAAATAAGAAATTAAGAATGAGTTAATTTTGTGTGTGTGAGAGAGAGAGAGAGAGAGAGACAGAGAGAGAGATGATGTTATTTTTGTGCTTTGGTTTGAGTAAAAGTAAATACCAGGTACTTTTTCATGACATTTTGTAAATTTCAGGTAGTTTGGTTCACATATAGTTCTATGTGTCAATTATTCCAAAATGGCAAATGTATCAACACATGGTTTTCAAACTATAATTAAATGATCCATTGCTAGTATTGGAAGGAATGTATAATGCATTACACAAGCTCAAGAATGGAATGGAATGGAATGAGTTGTTTGATATGAAAAGACTGTGTGTGGCTAAAATAAGAATGAAAACAATAATATAATTTCTTGTCAAGTACAGGACAATCAAAATTAAAGTATTTCTGTTTAAGGCTTTGTGGAACACATTCCAGTGATCCAAATGCTGTGAAACTTTGCAAGGAATACACTATGCATCATGCAGAAGTGATATCTGAGAAAAAAAGTAAAAAAAAAAAAAAAAAAAAAAAAAAAAGTTCCAAAATTCACAGTGGGGAGGGATTTAAACACAAGATGCATGAAATTTGTATATCACGCAACTTGGCAGGTGTCGGGGGAGGGGGGGGTAAAAAGATGAACATGCAACTTTTCTCTTCATTCTGGTTGCTGATACCATCCACAATAGTGGCACTAACCTTGCCCCAACTTGCTTTGTTCATGAAGATGTACTATCTACATGAGATAGTACATGTAGACAGTACATCTCATGAAGATGCACTCCACAAATTTCTTACCTGAACAAATGTCAACAGGGTCCACTATCTCCATGTGCTCTGTGGCAGATAATTAGTTGTTTGAAAAAAAAAAAAAAAATGGGACTGTTAAGAGTTAGACCTGACAGAGTTCACAAACCAATCAGTTCACAATAAGTAAATGAAGTTGTTACTGCTGTTGTGGAGCAGGCCATGAATAATAGCATTGGTTCTTGCAGTGTACATGCTATCACAACATACGGATGTGCCTTACACAACTGACTGGAAGATTCTGCATTACCACCTATTCAAAATAACCCTGACACAGGAGTTGCACCTGCAGGACTTTGAAAGTCGACTGACATTTGCTTTAACATTCTTTGCTCAAGTAGAGTTGGACACTGCATAGTGGATGATTTAGTGGGGAGATGAGACTCACTTTTGCCTGAACAGAGCTGTGAATACCTACAATTTGCTGGTATGGAAAACCCGCATGCAATCCAACAAATTCCTTGGCATTCACCCAGAGTTACAGTCTGGTGTGGGTTTACAGACATTCACCAGTCAGGTGCTATGACCTGCTCAGTTACTGCTGAGAGGTATTGCAATATGATAAACAATTTTGTTGTGCCACAGCTACAGCAGCGCCTGTGCATGGATTCAATCATTTTCATGCAGGATGGGACCCCTATACACATCAGTTAATCCATACAGGAGGTTCTCCAAGAACACTTCATGGAAGCCAGAGTGATCAGCCATGCATTTCCCACTGCATGGCCACCTCGTTCACCTGATCTGACCCCCCTGTAACTTCTGCTCTGGGGATTTCTCAAAGACAGGGTTTATCGGGATCATCCTGATAATTTGCCAGTGCTGAAAGACAGAATAATGCAGCATGTGCACAACATCAGTCCCAACCAGCTGTATTCTGCTGTTGAACACACTGTGCAAAGGATGCAGTTTGTGACATACTGGGAAGGGAAGCACATTGAACAGTACAGCCCGTTAATGCATAATGGAAGTAAATCAAAATGCATTTTTTATGCTTGTGTCGCTTTTCTCCTTAGACACACAGAAAAATTATTACATCTACATACAGTACATTATACAGCACCCCATGATGACGAATTTTGGAACTACTTTTTTCTTCTTCTCAGATATCACTTCTGCATGACACACAGTGTATTCCTGCAAAGTTTTCCAGCATTTGGATTGCTGGATGGCACTCCACAAGAACCTAAATAGGGATACTTTAATTTCGATAATCCATGTATAATATTTAATAGTACAGCAAAAAACTTAAAATTTTCTGAAACAAATTGCCAAACTTTCTATCAGTGTTGTATGAGAGAAGGTTAACATTCCCTTCCTTTGATAAGAATTGGCCAGCCTCTGGCCAATTCTTATGTTATGTAATACATAACAACATTACTTTTTAGCATTATTCAATTTTGGGAGTTAAGTTCAGAGGATAAAAGTGAACAAAAACACATGGAGAAGTAGAGATATAGAGGTTATTATTATTCATCTTTATAACTCTTTGATATGGCCACATCTAGACTAATATGCACAGATTTGGTGGCCTGGGTTTCTTGGGATATGAGGAATGAAGTTGCAGAGAAGATCCAGAGGTGAGTGACCAAGATGGTAACAGTTCTCTGGAATGCTTATTATGAGGATATATTGAGGATTTATGAGTTACAAAAATGCAGAGAATGCATGTAGTTAACAGACAAAAGTACTATGTGTTCTGTGTGGTGAGTGGTATATGCTATAGTATTATGTGGTGAAGTGACTTTCTGAAATGAGTTCTGGGACTTCATGGAGGTGCTATGCAAAAAAAAAAACATCCAATGATATATATATTTATATCAATGATATGATATATTTGCAATTATTTAAAGAGGGTGTGAGTAGGGGAGTGAGAGGCAGTTTTTTTTCGTGTAGAGTTGTAAATGATTGGAATGCCTTGCCTGAGAGTGTGGTGTTTGCAAGGAGTTTGAGTGTGTTTAAGACATGGTATGATGAGGTGTGTGTGTGTGTGTGTGTGTGTGTGTGTGTGTGTGTGTGTGTGTGTGTGTGTGTGTGTGTGTGTGTGTGTGTGTGTGTGTGTGTGTGTGTGTGTGTGTGTGTGTGTGTGTGTGTGTGTGTGAGATAAGGACCTCCCAGATGAGTCTTTGACTCCATGAGGTCTTGGGGTAGTAATAATAGTAATAATAATAATAATAATAATGACTATAGATTACAGAATGAGATTTTGAGGAAAATTAGGTAAGGGCAGATGACATCATTGGCAGAATCATATTAAAAATGAATATATCAGAAAGGAAACATGACATTGTTATCATTCATGAAAGCGTGATCAGACTACTCTAAGGCTATTGGCACTTAAACAGAATGGGAGAGGTAAGGCTAACAAAACAGGTTCAATGCCAGGATGGCAAGAAAAGATGCAGAGGAAGACAAAAATTTAGTATGACTGATGCAATTAATAGTGCTTTGGAATACTGAAATATTAGATGTGACCATATCATTAGATGATACCTAACAATTAACAAATTAAGTAACTTATGTTTCCCTCTCTTCTAGCTGTCAACTAAACTTTGCAACCCATACAGAGTCTATCATTATTGGGAGTATTTCACAGAATCTTGGTCATTTACCTCTGGATCCTCTATCCTAACTTCTCATCTCCATTTATCTAAACAATATCTGAACTAGTTGGATCTCATCTTCAACAATGGAATTTATTAATTCTAAGAACAAAAATTTCTGTTTTCAGAAATAAAAAGAAAGAACCTTAGCTTTATATTTTGAAATAAAGAATGGAATTTGTTACAGCTGTGAAAAAATGATATTTTCAGAGAAATGAAGTCCATGAACTAAAAAGATTCATGCTTGTTTGTGGACTTTTCCAAAATAACCATAAAAGCAGTTTTCAAGGTATTGCCACGAGTCCAAGGACTCATTCTGGGAGGCTCATACTAACAATTACTTAATGATACTTATTAAATTCATCCACTGACAAAGCCCTCCAAACTAGTTCTGGCAGTCCATTCATTCATTCACTACTCATTCACTCTTCTTCAAGCAAACGTTTGGTCTTTACACCCTTGCTAACCACATTTCCACACAATTTCCAAGAGTGAACCATTTTTTTTTTTCTCTCTCTCTTCACATAAAATTTCTCCCTTAGTAGTTGATATCTTTCTATCACATTCCTTTTTTTCTGCTTTCTGACTTCTATCCTTAACCAACTTTTCCCCATATTTTTACCATCATTCCTGAGCCACTCATCAGTCTATAATTGTAACCTCTGTTTTAAGGCTTTCTTTATGTAATGAAACTATTTGCCCTCTTTCTTCTCCTTTTGGACCATACCAGAGCTGAGACATAAATTAAGCAGTTTAATCAGAGGTAATGTTAATTTTCTTGCACTTTTTTTGTAATACACAGGTTGCAATTCCACCCAATCCTGCAGCAATATTCACATTGAAATTTTGTAGTATTATTAAGTACCTTTAGTTCATTTACCTGTCATGGAAATATCTCAACATGAATGGCAAACCCTTGTGAGGTGATCACTCAGCAATTCAATTATTCCTTCTGGTTCTGTCATTTTCTTACCATCAACATTAATTAAAGTTATTTTATCATAATCATGCTTCATTTTATTTGTCCCATAAAAGGAACTCTTTGGAATTATCTTTGGCTTTCTTAGCTCTCACAATCTGATTTTGCCATATCTCATATCTCAAGTGGGTGGTTCCGGACAAACATTCCAGCTCAGCACTTGACAGGCGCTGCTACTGCTGTTAAGAAAAAAAAAAAGAAAAAAAAGAAAGAAAGAAAAAGATCTCACTTTCAAAGGGTGAAATGTAAAAATCTTGCCTTTTAGTCCCTCACCAAGACTAATAGACACAATATCTGATTTTCCATGCTTTTAACTTTGTCCAATCTGAATGGTATATTTAACCACCTCCCAAGTATAAGGTTGACATCTTGGAATCATTTTTCTGCTCCAACTCTTGCACAGATAATCAAGTCAAACGACTTCTCACAATACTAAGAATTCACTGCATGTCTTCTCTGATCTTTCCAGTGAAAGACATCAGAAGAATCCTTAATGGCTTGGATATCAAAGTCTTCTGCTGCAAATGGTATCCCACCAAGTGTTCAAAATTTGTCCTCCAGAATTAATGCCCATCCTATATTGTCTTTACTTATATACTCATGTTGGTATGTTAGATAATTTTATGTACTCATTCCATCTCAAAAAGCCTAAACTAAAACTCGTACACAGTTCCTTCTGCCATAAGGATAATGCACATGCATTGTCAGAGCTGCCACAATCCATATTTCTTTTTTTTTATGTGAATTCCACCCATGAAAAGTTGATTTGTGAACCTACAGTGTATTCATACCATGAGTGGGTTAAGGATTTTTTCTTTTTTTTTATTAATTTTTAATTTTTTTAAAATATTTTTCTGTATTTTTTGTATTTTTTACCTAATCCAGAAACCTGCTCTAGAGCCCAAACATGGAACTTTTTCAAGCCACTCAGGCCTCCAATAAGTAATCCATATCTCACTGAATGCAGATAATAGTCGTGTGACCAATGCAAATAATCTAAACATTACAGCATTACTGTAATACTGTCTAATGATTACTTTATTAGGGTGTTTCATCTTGGTAAAAGTTTTCTTCCTAGAGGGATTGGGGAGAATTGAAGGATTAAAAGTAAATGAAGAGGATGCATTTTGAATACTAAGTACCCCAGATGTAACACACTTGAAGCGTGGAAAGATTTTGACATATTTTAAGGAATGTGCTGCTGACTTGGTGGTTTGATGAAAGTCGTGCAACTGGACATGTCCCTAAAGAATGGAAGGAGGGTAAGACAGTGCCAAATTTCTCAATTAGTAAGATGTCATTTAGAGAATTGGGAATAAGAGTATCTTCATAAATCAGATAAGGATATCTGATTTATGAAGGTCATCATAAATTTGTTGAGGGATACTCTTGTTTTGGTAATCTGGTTCCCTTTTATAATAAAGCAACAAGAATGGTTTGAGGAGGGAAAGGCATATATTGTCATTTTTCTGGATTTTGCAAAGGCATAATTAACAGGCTTCCATATGATAAGGTGATATTTAAGTTGCAAAATTATGGATTTAGATATAGGATTAAATGAATGAATTGGGAACTGGCTTTCTGAGAACTATCAGAGAGTTGTGTATGGGGGAAAGCAATACCAGGGAACAAGGTAGTGTGTGTGGGGGGGGGGGGGGGTTACAGTTCAATCTTTGTCACTGTTTTCTCACTGGATTGCAGGGAGATATTCAGTTGTCTGCAGATGATGTGAAACTTGGGAGGTTATTAGTAGAACACTAACATTATTAATATTATTCGTGATACTGCTGATGTTGTGACTTTTCAAGAACATTGAATAAGCTGGAAATGGGGACAAATTTGGAATGTAGATTTAACACAGCTAAATGTAAGGTTTTGAAATTTCGGATCTACAGATGGGAGTCTGCACACCTCTTGGTGGAATCATACTGGAAGGGATCTCACAATGATGGTAGATATAAATTTGAAGTTTAGCGAACATATTTCAAATGTTTTGTTTTTTAGCTCTTATCAGACCATATTTGAATTACTATGATTAGATTTGGTTACTAGGAAGCAGATGAAGTAACTTTGGAAAGAGTACAGTAGTAACTAATAAAAAATATAGTGGAACTGAAGAACACTGGTTATGAAGACAGACTGAAAACATGTAGTCTGTAGAGTGCCATGAATAAAAGACAAAGGGATGATGTGACAGAGATATTTTAGTTACTGAGGTATTTACCAGTTGGACACTGAGGAGGTTTTCCATATAGAAGAATTAAGGAAGGGAACAGGGGTGAGAAATCTTCACTGAAAGTTGTTGGAAGTGGTGGTGGTGAGTAAGACGGTGGATTTTTTTTTTTAGGGGCATGGGATGCATTACCTGAAAGAGTGATCAGAGTGCAGACAGTGAATGAATTTAAGGAGTGGTATGACAAACTTTGTGTTGTCTAAGGCAGACCTCTGAGAATAGCTTCATGGAGATCCTGAATAATATTAAGAATTATAATTATTATTATAAATTGTTGATTTCCTTTTATTTTAGACCATATGAGAGCCAGATGTCATAATAATAATTATTATTATTATGTCACCTCCAGGGAGTCCAAAGACTCATCAAGGGAGGGCACCTACTCTACCAACTACAACGAACTGCAACTACACCAACGGCATCTACCACCCACCACCATAACCACTAGTATTTTCACAGACAATCACAAACATCCAAGCCCACGGCAGGATTCGAACCTGCGGCCTTTTGGCTGAAGAGCGGATATGCTAACCACTCAGCCAACCAGGCAGGCAATAATAATGATGATAGAGATAATAATTATTATTATTTAGTAACCTCCATGGAGTCAACAGACTCACTGTGGGAGGCCCACTCAACCAGCGACATGTCTATCATAACGAGCTTTGAAGTTATTTACACTACCTGCACTCACAACACACTCAGGCAATGCATTCCACTCACTAACAAACAACTCTCCACTTAAAAAACTTACTCCTCACACCCTGCTTCACCACATCCCTATACTCCTCGTTCTTCCCATCTTAGCGTCCACTCTTTTTATAATTTCTCCGGTATTAATCTGATAGAATCCCTTAACTAACTTGAAAGTCTCTATCACATCTCCTCTCTTCCTCCTATTCACTAACCTTTATAATCCACATTCTCTCAAATGCTCTTCATAACCAACACTGATATCCTGATATCATTTTGATTATTCATCTTTGGATCCTCTCTAATATTTCCACATCATAATGAAAACTAGATGGCCAAATCTGAGTAGCACAATAGTCCATATGTGGTCTGACCAATGCCTTATATAGAGGCACCACCACCTCCTTATCCATACGTGTCAATGTACTTATTATAACAGCAATACGAGGTATAGTCTTTGAAACACGTGGGACGTGCCTTGAAACTTCAGTCCATTATCCACCATCACTCCAAATCCTGAATCTCATCCACTTCGTGAAGTACTCTACGAATAAAGTATCTAGCCATATATCTCTGTAGCCCAAAGTGTAACATTAAAACTGCAACTACACTCATTTGTACAAGCTAAACATCTATTCAAATCATACTGCAGAGAATTATCAACAATACTCCTGATAATCCCACCTACTTTACATCATTGGCAAACATTTGAAGATCCCCAGTCAATCTACATGAAATATCATTACAAACAAGTTAAACAGTAGGCACACCTGGACAGAACCCTGAGGCATGCCTCTGGTCACCTTTCTTTTCTGAGACACAGCCCCATTATACACAACTTGCTGGTATCGTTCAGAGAGAAAATCTGAAATCCATCTAACAATATACTATCTATTCCTATCCTCTGCAGCTTGTATACTAACTTATCATGTGGTAATCTATCAAATGCTTTTGCATTTAATAGACTACCACATCCTTATCTTTGTATCCATCCTCTTTCTGTCCTTTGGCAACCTGCTTCAAAACCTCTCTCTGACTCTTAGTGGTACTAATTTCATATGGACCCTGTGCACTCTTATTAAAAAACAATCACTGAAAATGAAACACCAAACCCATTCAAATGCATTCCATCAGCTTTGAGTCATTCTAACTTCCCTTCAAATTCATTCCATACATTCAAAAATTTAACACTCTCTGCCTAACACAATTCAGCCATTTTTCATTCAGTATCATTGCTCTCCTTCTCAGTTCACTACTGTTAAATCTGGGCAACAAACTAACCACTTTCCCATTGACACTATTATTCTTCACTTCTTGCAACAACTTCTTTAATTCCCTTTCCACATACTTTGTCCTGCTATTCAAGTCGTTTGTGCCCACCACTACCACTAATTCTATCTCATTCCTTCCTTCTATGCAAAACATCTGATATTTGTTTTATTGTACCACCTGTGAAACAAAACATGTCTGATACACTTTATCATTTACCACACCTTTAATGATTAAGTCATCATATGAAGCAACCCTATGATCCTTAGATATTGGCTTCTTCTTATTAATTTCTTTGTCACTAATGCCAGAAGTATCAGGAACAAGAGGGAGGAGTTTTTGGCATTGGTTAGTGCAACCTCACCAAATGTTATAGGTATTAGTGAGAGACTTTGCTAACAGCAGATGATGCAGTTACAGTGATTGAATGTGAAGGATTTAGTATTTTCAGGGAAGATAGAGAAGATAGGATGGGGGAAGTAATACTACTGATGATAGCAGATGAATTGCAGCCAAAAAAAAACAGGAGACAGGTGGGAGAGTGGCTGTTCATTTGAAACAATCTGGTGTGAGATTAAGGCTAGTAAGACAAAATATACAGTTGGTTGTTGCTATAGGCCAGGGAGTTCTACACATGATCTGGAAGACATGCATCACCAGATTAATACAAT
Source organism: Typopeltis vanoorti (assembly GCF_054136105.1). Taxonomy (NCBI): domain Eukaryota; kingdom Metazoa; phylum Arthropoda; class Arachnida; order Uropygi; family Thelyphonidae; genus Typopeltis; species Typopeltis vanoorti. The sequence continues at coordinate 44,570,903 of NC_143552.1, forward strand.
GAGTACAGGTCGAGTGATTATAATGGGGGGGGGGACTTCAACTATGGAGATATAGACTTGAAGGAAGAAAGATCACATGGCAAGAAGGAAATAGAATTTATACACCTGCTAAGAGATAATTACTTAAGGTAGCATGTGATGAAGAGGAGTAGGAGAGTATTCGACCTGGTCATAGGATCAGAAGAGCTATCCATAACAAGAGTGACCACATTGCCTCCAATTGGTGAAAGTGACCATTTCTATCAAGAAGGGATATATGTGTGGAACTACAAAACAGGTGATTATCACAAGCCTAAATATGTGCCATGCATAAAACACTGCAGGGTAAGGATGCTAATAATGCATGGGATATGGTTAAGGGTCATCTAGAGGAAGCAGTATTAAATTGTATACCTAGGGGAAGGATGGTTAATCAGGTAGGAGTTAGATGGATGAGTAATATCATTAACAAAGAGGTGTAGAAGAAGAAAATGCTGTGGAGGGTATATAAAGAAAATAATATAAAACTTCTGAACAGTACAAGGCTCAGGCAAGAAAGGGAAGAATCGAGCTATTTCTTTAACAATTAAGTGAAGAAATTTTGCATGTGCACCATAATCAGCAATGAAAAACATTTAAGCATTTACAAATAACTAAGATTTTCATATTCTAAGATTAAGTAAGATTACTGTTTATAGTCATGACTACTGATCACAACTAAAATAACCTTAACATAAAATTGGATATTTACCAGACCTGTAGTTACTACATGCCTAGCTATGTGGACATGAGTAGCTTCACCAGTAATCAGTTCATTCAAGCTGTAAGAAAGAAAGAAATAAATAATTAATAACACAGAACACTGTCATTCATTACATCACAATTTTTGTTGTCATGATAACACACACATTTGCGAACAAAAATTTGAGGGTCGGCTAATATTAGTACAGCCAGCTTAATTTGAGCCACCTTGTGCGGCAATTACTGCTGCTGCTTATTGAGACACCAAATCCACAAGTTAAGCATAGATGTTTTAGAGATATGAAACCATTCAACCAGCAGTAGTGGTCATGGATGCACAAAATTCCAAGGTTTAGGAATTCCAAGCTTATCTGGAGAGATATTCATTATGTAAGTAATGGATATCTCTCCAGATGACTCCCCATAGATATTCAAAAAGATGAAATAAGTTTGAGGACTCAACTAGCCAAACAAAACTGATGAGGTCTGCGGTATGCTCCTCAAATTATTCTGGCACTATATACCGAACTGAAGCTTGATGGTCCTGAAACAGAATATAGAAAAACAGTGCCCATATAGCTAAACTTGACCAGTAACAACATTCAACAAGTGCAGTTATTTGTCCCTCAGGGACAATCAGAGAAAGGAGCAAATCCTTTCACAGACAACATTCACTATCATCATTGTTCCAGAATACGTTCACAAAAAATTGGGCTCATGACATTATATAGAAGGTACCATACTCTTGCCTTATTATCTCAACAAAATAAACTTGGGCAATTTGACATATTCCTGCCATTCTGTGTTCAGTTCTTTTGCTGCATGCAGCATTGCAATGGTTTTGGATTAGCATCATTATAGGCCTCCACGAAGTCACACGACATATTTCTAAATGCATTTATTCTCTGCACTACAGCATAGAACACATTCCATGCAAGTGCATACTTATCTACTCTGGCAACACATTCTTTATATCCCTTATATCTATTTCATAAGCTCCTCTCGTTAACTTTTAAGTCATTCTGTATCTAGTTTCTATCATGAATAAGTTCAGTCATACATCTCAATCATATCACCTCTCAACATCCTGTCTTCAAGCTCAGCAAAACAATCTATCCTCATGCTAACACATTTTTTTATCTTCCAAATATCTGGGTGACAAGATCCAGCCTGATCAGTACCTTACACAATGGTACTATCACCCATTATCATCCTAGCTATGATATCATTCAAATTCTATGCCCTTCTTTTCAGTACTCATTATCATACATCAACAGCATACTCATAACTCTATCCCTCATTCTTCAATATCATTCTTGTAGGTATAAAAATGTATTTATGAGCACTGTCTTTAGCAACATTCAAATTCTATGTTACTTTTTTCAAATACTTTTGAAGATCACTGTTCCAAACAATATAATCAAATGTTCTGTACCTTCTCTTCCCTCCAGAGCCTTTGTCAGTCAAATGAATTTTTCCAGATATTTTCCCTTAAATTTAATTTCTGAAATCAGGGTGCACATCATACACATTTGCAGTGTCTATAACATGATGATTGTTATTTTTTTGAGTAACTTTCACAACTTTTGCATTGTGTCCAAAAATTTCAACTACCTATCCACTGCTATCCCCAGAACGCTTAGCCTATAACAAATCTCCACTAAATACCTAATATTCCTGCTCACATCACTCTCAAACAAAACAAGCTCAAAGCCACTACTGCTATCCTCTTCATTATCCCTATGCTTTGAGAGAACATAACTCTCCTGAGATCATCAGTAATTGAAAAGTACCTATTTATAGCATTCTATTCTGTCAAAGATATCTCATTCACACATGTGTAGGCCCAATGAATTCAATCTACAAATTCTTCCAATTAAATGCATGGTCTCCTGATACTCATACATGTATTAGTATTAGGAGACCATTAGTATTAACTGTTAGAAAAAAAGATACGTATTAGTACTAAAGAAGGATATTATTGACTTTATGTCATTCAATACTGGCTTTTAAAGTTTGTCTGTTGAAATTGACAATTTTTTTTAATTGTGTGATCTTTAGTTAGGATTTTATTGTCTTAGTACAGCCTCCAACTGTATCAATCACATTCAATATGATGGATACCAGTTCTAACATGTCATCGAGCCCACAACCATTTAAAGACTATGTTGTTCATAGCATAGCTGATTTATTTATTTATTCTTATGGCAAAAGGAATACAGAACAGCTACAAGTCAATGTCCAGTCTGGAAAGCCAATCCAAGGCCTCATCTGACACCTTGTGGATGTCCTGTAGACCACCACCGTGAAATTGGTGTCTTGGGGAATCGTTCACAATATGAATAATCATCTGAAACAATCACAATAAGGGTAGTCTAGCAGCCCCCATTTATGTAGTAGGTAGCCACATCTGCCCTGGTTAGTTCTGATCCTGTTGACTGATGACCAAATCTTCCTAGGAAGAGCAAAACTAGGCTGCAGAGCACAGGGATCTTCTACCAGGAAACCGTTTGTTGGGAGATTGTTGGACAGTATCTCCCATGTCAGGTGTTGATGGCAGGGCGGCTGAAGAGAGTTAGTCCATGGACCAGAAAGGCTTTCTAGATTTTAGGCGAAGACTAGATGGATTTATGAGTCTGATGCAGGGGAAGGAGTGGGTTGCTCATTGCTCTATTAAATTCTTTAATCGAGCAATTCATTACTCCACCATATATTTGGTGGAGTAATGTTAGAAAGGGCAGGCAGCCAGGAGAGAGGGGTGCTTCTCACTGTCCCACTAATTGTGCACATGGTAGAGTTTAGCTGGGAGTCTATAATGTTAATGTATGTACTTCTTTCCCAGACAGGGACACAATATTCTGCTGCAGAGAATGCGAGGGCTAGTGCAGGCAACCTTAGGACTTCTGCACCACAACCCCACGTTGTTCCAGCAAGCCTTGAAATAATATTGTTTCTCGTTTTAATTTTGTTGGACAGGTTGGTGATGTGTCTTTTATAGATTAGGCTTCTGTCCAGGCTCACTCCAAGGTATTTCGGGTGAGGCTTGTGTTCTACCATTTTTCCACAGAAAGAAAGAAAGGTTGAGGTGTCGATTTGCCTCTGCATTGTTCAGGTGAAATACTGTGGACATAGTTTTTGTTGGATTTGACTTCAAGTACCACTGCTTGAAGTACTCTTCCAGGATGCTCAGGTCTGTGTTTTCAAAGTTGATTCCAGGCTGGCAAAGGAGGTAGATTGATGTAGGATCGCTAGGTCATCAGCGTACATATACTTGCTTGAGCTGATATGTGGTAAGTCGTACACGTAGATGTTAAAAAGTAAAGGGGATAACACAGAACCCTGAGGGAGACCAGTGTAAAGGAATCTGGGCCTGCTCATTTTTCTGCCAATATGGACCGGGATCTTCCTGTTAGCATAGCTGATGATTTTGCAGCTTGCTATGCATGTGGCATATATGCATCCCAATGTTTAAAAATGTGGCAGGTGTGGGACAGAAATGTGTATGTGTGCATTAAATGTAGGCAGTGGGAGGTGCTGGGAAACAATTATCTCAAATCTCGGGATTTAGCAGGAGTGAAAATAGTGCTTTGGAAATGGGTGAAATTCAATTTGTGGATATTGGTAGTGTGCTGGATTGTGGAGAAAATGTGAAAGACATATATATGAAATTTTGGGCAGAGGGAGATAGTTGTCTGATGGCCATGATTTTGTGTGTTTGTGTGTGTCAATAAAATATGTCAATAAAAAGCAGGATGTGTGAAAGAGAAAGTAGATAGAAGGAATGAAAACTGAGTTGAGGAGGGTGAATAAAGATATTAGGAGGCTGGAGAGGTTGGCTAGTGTGAGAAGAACAAGAGTAGAGGTGCAAGAAGGGAATCAGAGATCAAGAGAGAGATGAAGGCAAGAGAATGAGGGAGACAGGGGAAGAGAAGAAATTGCAGAAAGTCAGGAGAGTGTGGAAGCAAGGGATAGAGAGAGAACTTTAGAGAGATAGAACTGGCAGCTGTCTTGAATACGATCAGTACAATTGGATACAATACTTAGACAATAAAATCCTAACAAAAAACCACACAATACAGGGAGGATGGAAAGTGGGGGGAGAGAGAGAGAGAGATTGGAAGCAGTAAGAGTCAAGGATGTCAGTGAGAGAAGGATGAATGAATCTGTTTAGAATGCCATGTACAGAGATTCAATGTTTTGGGGTGTACAGAGTAGAGTGCCGGAGGAATGCTTGCTTAGTGGAATAGAAAATGTGACAATGACATTGAAGAGAGGGTGAAAATGTAGAGGACATGGTAGTAATGGTTGGTACAAATGACCTATGAGGTAGCATGAATCATGTAGCACAAGATTTGAAGTTGATGTTAAGGATATTGCAGCAGAAATATGTCCAAGGAAAGATAGAGGGTATGCTGCTGCAGTATGATAATGCAGAGTGGAGGAGAAAAGCAGTGATAATAAATGAGATGATAGTGAGAGTGTGTAGGAAGAGAAGATTTGGAATATGTGGATGCATGGGGAACATTTGAGAATAGAAGAGAGTTGCATGTAAGAGATGTATTAAATTTGAATACAGAAGTGGAGAGGCTGTTGTTTTTTGGATAAGTGAGTGTCAAGGCATACAACTGCATAGGTGGAACGTAACAGGCTTCGTGTGGGACCAACCCTAAGAAATGAGAGGGTGTAGACCAGTGTTTCTCAAACTTCAGATATCCACATACCCCTTCTTAAATTTTCATTATTACTAAGTACCCCCTTATCAAATAATAAATAAATAAAGTATATTTCATTGTAAATGTCTAATTTATTTGAATTTATATGTTCATGTAAACAAAAAATATGATTTATTCTTAATAGAACAAAATTTGGAATAGGTTCCTCTTCATTGATGAAAATCCATGAAAATCCACATTTCAAGTAATTCATATCATACGAAGATTTTTCATCTTCTTCCTAATTGGTTCTCTAGAGATCTCAGAACGACACACCCTTATCAATTTCATTTGATCCAGATGCAATATCAACGTTTTCTTGTTGCTTACAGCTATTTGTATTTGCTATATTGCTCTCTTTTGTGTGTTTTATAAATCCAATCTTTAACCAATGATCCATACTTAAGAATTTGAAAGCTAAAAAAAATTACTGTATTTACTCGAATATAACTCGCACTTTTTTCCCAAAATTAAAGCTAAAAAATTGGCAGGGATTTTCGGAAACTAAAGTTTTCAGAAAAAAAATTGCAAATGGTGTGACTTCCAAGAAGCTCCTACTTACTATCTCTACTTTAGGCATCGAGAATAGCTTCCTTGTATGCATTGTCAAAGTCATCTACCCAAATAGCTTCATCTTCTTTCCCATTATTTCAAGCAAAGATTATACCAGTAATTTACAAGACTTGAGATACGTAGAGCAGTTGTGAAGAAGTGCATATGATTGGTGCGGTATTAACAAAAGATCACTCGAACTAAAGACAAATTAGCATTTCAACAGTTGAGTTGAAATGCTAATTCTCTTAAATCGAATTCCATAATATCTGAAACACATTCACTATATATTTCTTAGTTTTAACACGTTCACGACGGGGGTGTCAAGCAAAACCATATGTTGCCGGTGCAGATGTGATTCATTAGTTAGTGCCGTTTTTATCCCAGCTGTCTTCAGTTGCACTATTTGCTGAGAAATATAATGATTCCATGTGTTAATGATGCATAGCCGAAAATTGCCACGTACTCCCTGAAGACCTTTCGCGTATCCCCGGGGGTACGCGTACCACACTTTAAGAAACACTGGTGTAGACTATTACAGAGCTAGGTGAAGTATGAGGGGAATAATAATGGCTATAAGAATACTAGCAAAGCATTGGATTTTCTGTATTCAAATGTTAGGTGCATTAGAAATAAAGGGAATGAGTTTGTTGCATTGATTGTCTCTCCAAATATTGTTGGTATCAGTGAAACTTGACAAACTGAGGAGGAGGTTCTAACAGGGATAGAAATTGAAGGATATAGCATATTTTGGCAAGATAGCTAGAGGAAAACATCCCCTTCAAAATCCTGGTGACCAGATCTGAGCACAGAAATCCAATGTAGTCTGATCAAAGCTTTATATAATAGGACCATACACACTTTTATCTCGCATGGTCAATGTTCTCCTCCACATTGCTGCAATTCTCTGAGATGTCTTCACAACCTTTGCAGTATGTTCCCAGAACTTTAAATCTCTATCCATAATTACCCCAAGATCTCTTGCTTCCTCCACTTCTTGCAGTATATTCCATCAAGTGAGTATTAAGCACCCTTCTGTGGATCCCAAATTTTAGAACCTTACATTTAGTTGCATTAAACTGACATCCCTGTGCCTTTGCCCACCCTTCCAGCTTATTCAAACCCTCTTGAAGAGCCAAAATATCAGCACCATTACTAATAACCCTCCCAAGCTTCACATCATCTGCAAGCAGCTGAAATCTTCCTATAGTCTGACATAAATATTGAACAGCAATGGTGCCATGACTGAACCCTGTGGAACTCAAATAACCTTTCTACACTCTGATACTGCCCCCCCCCTCCCATATACAATTCTCTGCCAGAGCCAATCACCAATCCAATCCACTAACCTGATATGCACACCCATATGATGCAACTTAAAAATCAACTTGTCATGTGGCACCTGTCAAATGCCTTGGAAAAATCCAAAAAAAATGACAGTGTATGCCTTTACCTTCATCCACTGCTCTTGTCACTCTATAGCAGTGCTTTCCAAACTTTTCATGTTGGTGACATACTTTTTTAGACAAACATAATTTCGCGGCACAGTAATTCAGTCTGATGTGCCTCTCATGGGTCACGTGGCCAAATCAGATGTAGTTTAAGTTTATGCTTTTACAATTATATTTTGTATAACTTTTAGAAGGTTTATTTAAAAATCTCTTCCTGTTCATCCGATACCAGGTTAATAAAAATTCACTATTTATAGTAAGTGATTAATCATGTACTGTAAATAGTTGAAATAGTTGAAACCTTTTGTTGGACCAACCATTGAAGGAGTGCCATCTGTGCATATTCCTACACAATTTAACCAGCAAATTATTTTCCTTCATGAAGCAGTCTACTGTTTTAAATATATCTTCGCCTCTAGTTTTCATTGGAAGTTCTAGACAACACAAGAATTGCTCAATAATTCTGTAAGTATGAATGAAATGTATAAAAACGAGTAACTGCATTTTTAATTAAAGGCTCTGCACAATTTAGCTTCTGTTTACATTTACTGTCACTCATACTTGAATGAACTATAGAAAATTCCAACGAAAACGAAACTGATGGTGATGGTTGCATGCAAGTCAGTACAGACTCAGGGAGTTCCAAGCGGTTGACCAAATATCTTCTTTAACGGCGCTAACTAAAAGTCATACCGGTACTTTACGAAATGAATTCCACTGTGGAAATTTTCAGCGATTATTCTATTTAACGCTTTATGTTCGTGCGACACACCTTAACACTGCAGCCGACACACTAATGTGTCGCAACACACAGTTTGGAAAGCTCTACTCTATAGTAAAGGATAACCAGATTACTAAAACAAGAGCACCCTTTAACAAATCCATGCTGTCTTGCATAAATAATATTATCCTCATCTACCCAATTCTGTATGAGTTCTTACCAATTTATCCAAAATCTTAACAACTACAGAAGAAATACAAACAGGCCTATAGTTTGATACCTCCGTTCTACCACTAGTCTTTATGCAATGGTATTATCTTACAACTTCTTCCACTCTCTAGCAACCTGCCCCATTACAAGACTTCCATTAAACAGCCAAGTTAATGGCACAGTCAGTGCTATTGCACATTCCCTTAAAACACATGGTGAAATTGCATCTATTCCCACTGCCTTATTGACATTTTGTGAACTCAGCATTCAGAATACGGTATTCAGTATGCCATCATAATCAGATGTCACAATCAGATCCTCTGATGCTATGACCAAACCCAGAACTCTTGATTCTCGTGTTCTCTCCCCTACATGCTGCCTAAAACAGTTGTCACTCAAGAAATCCAAAAATTCAGTTCCCTTATTATTGCATGCTGTTTCCTCTGACTAGTTTATATCACTATAGTTAAAGTCTACATAATGATCACCCTCTTTGCACTTGTCAAACTAATTTAACTAAACATTTCTGCTCACCACCTGCATATTCCCTGATCTGTAGCAATATCTCATTAAATATTTTGTCTTATAAACATCTACCTCACACCATATACTCTCAAAGCCATTAGTGTTATTTCCACTGAGATTCTCCACTCTAAGAGCACACACTTCATCTCATATCATGAATAACACTCCACCACCATGTTTACCTTCCCTATCCTGCCAAAATATGCTATACCCTTAAATTTCTATCTCTGTTAGAACATCTTCCTCAGTTAATCAAGTTTCACTGATTCCAATAACCCTTTGGAGAGAATGAGTCAATCAATGCTACAAACTCATTCCCTTTATTCCTAATGCTCCTAGCTTTTGTATATAGAAAAACCAATGTATTGCCAGCCTTCTTATAGTCATTATTACTCCCCTCATACCCCACTGGGTCTGTAATATAGTGTACACTCTCTTATTTCTCAAGTCATTATCCTAACATGAGGCTATCCCTGCAACATTCCACCTGTGCAATTCTAGTTTCCCTGTCCCGACACATTTAATTGTCCAAAAAATAATAGTCTCTCCAAATGCCTATGCTCTTCTACATTTAAATGCAATCCATCTCTTGCATACAGCTACCTTCTATCCTCAAACATACTCTATGCATCCACATATTCCAGACTTCTTTTCCTGCTGCTATACTCTTTCATCTTTCTGCAATTTCCTCTCTTCCACTGTCTCTTCCATTCTCTCACCTTCCTCTCTTCCTTGCTCTCTGATGCTGTTCTCTTACAATTACTTTCATTCCTCTCAAGCTAGTCAACTTCTCTATCCTCCTCAACTCAGTCTTCATTCCTTCCATCTCCTTTCTCAACAGTTCTATTTCTCTCATTCTGCTTTCAATTGCCATTCACACACATAATCATGGCCATCACACAAACCATCTCTATCTGCTAAACTACCCAAGGCTAAAACTATACATAGGTATTTAATATTCTCTCCATCCTCCAACACACTACTGGCATCCACAAATTGAAAATCACCCATTTCTGAAGCACTATCTCTGCCGCCGCTAAATCCTGAGATCAAGTCACTCATGTCTCCCAGCACTTCCCACTAGCTGCATTTCATTCACGCATAGGCATTCCAGTCTCGCACCTGCCACATTCTTAAACAGTGGGATGCACACATACCACATGCATAGTAAGCTACAAAATCTTCAACTAGATTACAAATAACATAGACTTTAAATGGGGGAGGACTAGGGCTGTTATTGAAACTGGTGGCCACCATGTTGAATAATCGCTACACGGGGAGACAATACTGAGATCATAAAATCCTAACTAAATATTAAAATACCAAAAAATTATAGAAACACACATCAATTTGAATAGTTCAAACTTAAATACTAGTATTGTCATGAAATAAACACAATAATATCTTTCCTTACTACTAATACTTATCTTTTTTTAACACCTCATGTCACTCATTTCATCCATCTCGAGCAGCACCGTATTTGTTAAGATTCTGGAGAAATTGGTAAGTACTTGTATATAGAATTGGGCAGATGAGGACAATATTATTTATGTGGACAGCAGAGTTTTTAAAGGGTACTCTTGTTTGAGTAATCCAGTTACCTTTTACAATACAGTAACAAGAGCAGTGCATACACTATCATTTTTTAGGATTTTCCAAAGGCATTTGATAGGATGCTAAATAATAAGTTGGTTTTTAAGTTGCAGCATATGGGTTTGGATATCAGGTTAGTCGATTGGATTGTTGACTGGCTTACTGATAGATATCAGAGAGTTGTATATGGGGGAGAGGTACCAGGGAGTAGGATGGTTACAAGCGGAATTCCAAATGGTTCAGTCCTGGGACCACTGCTGTTCAATCTTTATGTCAATGATATTGTCACAGGACTAAAGGAAGATGATCAGTTGTTTGCAGATGATGTGAAGCTTGAAAGAGTTAGTAATAATGTGAATGTTTTGGCTCCTCAAGAGGATTTGGATAAGCTGGAAAAGTGAATGGAGATTACAGTTTAATGCAACTAAATGTAAGGTTTTGAAATTTGGAATCCACAGATGGGATGCTTCTTACTCACTGGGTGGGGTTATCGGAAGATGGAAGAAGATGTGCAAGAAGCAAGGGATCTTGTGGATGGTTGTAAATAGAAAAGAGGAAGTTCAGATACCATATTCCAAAAACTGTGAAGAAACTGATAGAAGTGCTGCTATACTGAGGAGAACATTGATCATCAGAGATAAAAGAATGGTGGTTCCATTGTATAAAGCTCTGATCAGATAGCATCTGGATTTCTGTGCTCATATCTGAGATTTGAGCACAGAGATTTGAAGGGGATGATGTAACCTTGTAAAGGGTGCAGAAACAGATAACATAAATGATATCGGGAATGTATAATGCTGATTATGTGGACAGACGGAAAACATATGCAGACTGCAGAGTCTGGTGGATAGAAGACAATACTGAGGAGAACATTGATCATCAGAGATAAAAGAATGGTGGTTCCATTGTATAAAGCTCTGATCAGATAGCATCTGGATTTCTGTGCTCATATCTGAGATTTGAGCACAGAGATTTGAAGGGGATGATGTAACCTTGTAAAGGGTGCAGAAACAGATAACATAAATGATATCGGGAATGTATAATGCTGATTATGTGGACAGACGGAAAACATATGCAGACTGCAGAGTCTGGTGGATAGAAGACAATACTGAGGAGAACATTGATCATCAGAGATAAAAGAATGGTGGTTCCATTGTATAAAGCTCTGATCAGATAGCATCTGGATTTCTGTGCTCATATCTGAGATTTGAGCACAGAGATTTGAAGGGGATGATGTAACCTTGTAAAGGGTGCAGAAACAGATAACATAAATGATATCGGGAATGTATAATGCTGATTATGTGGACAGACGGAAAACATATGCAGACTGCAGAGTCTGGTGGATAGAAGACAAAAGGGGAATATGATTGAAACATTTAAGTTATTGAAGGGTTATTATCGTATCAACACTAAGGAGATTTTTCATATGGTAAAACGAGTGGAAGGAACAAGAATAAAATTGTAAGAAGTAAGTTTTTTGCATGGCAAATGGTATGAGCATGGAATGTATTGCTTGAGAGGGTGGTGAAAGTAAAAAGGAAGGATGAGTTTAAGGAGTAGGATGATAGACTTTGTACTGACTAGCATAGACCTCTGACGATGAGTCTTATGACTCATTGTGAGAGGTCAAGAAGATCATAATAATAATGATGGTCAAGACGATCGTATGTACAAACATATCAACTTTCCTCTGATCCTCCATTCATTTCCATACTCTGCTGCTCTCCACTGGGACCATTCCTGCAGTTCTAACTATCACACTACTATAATTCATTTCAACCTGCCCTGATAGACCACTCAGTCTTGCCATTTTTATTTTTTCCTTCCCTGCTTGTACATATTCTCTCTCTCTTGTTCCCTTCTTCCTTTCAGTAGCAAGCTTCCCAATTTCGACCCAATCAGGTGTAGCCCAGCTCCATAACCTTCAAATTTATCACACACATCCACAAACTCAAGACCTTCCCTCCTATCATCCTAGCTATGATATCATTCAAATTCTATGCCCTTCTTTTCAGTACTCATTATCATACATCAACAGCATACTCATAACTCTATCCCTCATTCTTCAATATCATTCTTGTAAGTATAAAAATGTATTTATGAGCACTGTCTTTAGCAACATTCAAATTCTATGTTACTTTTTTCAAATACTTTTGAAGATCACTGTTCCAAACAATATAATCAAATGCTCTGCACCTTCTTTTCCCTCCAGAGCCTTTGTCAGTCAAATGAATTTTTCCAGATATTTTCCCTTAAATTTAATTTCTGAAATCAGGGTGCACATCATACACATTGCTAGCACATCTCCCCCCACACACACACAAATGATATGCTAGTACTCTTGTTTTATTGCTTATTCTAATGAATAATGAAACCACTAAAAAGTGCAGTGAGTTCAGAAAAAAAGTATATGATATAGGACGATAATCAAATACATGAATAGCATATTCACAGTGTGTAGTTGGTAGTAATGGTGCCCTTTGGTTTTTAAAGACCTGTCTGAATCTTCTCTAGAATGTGAGGATAATATATGAGCTTTTCAGCTTAACGTGAGTTAGCTAGTATGTATGATGGCAGCAAGAATTTTTGTTCTGAAAACTTGGATTTACTTATTTCTGAAAAAAAACTGACAAATTAGACAAGAAACAACTGCAGTTAACAGAACAAACTGTGCAGACAGAACTAGATGTCATATTATAACAGTCATTTCTATAAAGTCAAGTTGTTCATGACAAGCTATTAAATCTAGCATGCTAAGAGAAAATAAAATATACATGAGCACTTATGTAAAGTATATAAGATATAAATAAATAACAATTATGGTGGAAATACTAACGGCAGAAAGTGAGTGTCGATAGCTCATACCATTACAACCTGGAGTCATAACTTTATAGCATGGAGAAAGTTCTTCGGGTTGAAGACAAGGAATCATTATTATTATTATTACCCCAAGACCTCATGGAATCAAAGACTCATCTGGGAGGTCCTTTTATCACACACACACACATCTCATCATACCGCGTCTTAAACACACTCAAACTCCTTGCAAACACCACATTCTCAGGCAAGGCATTCCAAACATTCACAACTCTGCACGAAAAAAACCTGCCTCTCACTCCCCTACTAACACCCTCTTTATACAGTTTCCAGAGATGACCTCTGGTTTTTTTTTTCCCTGATCTCCCACTATTCTCTGTAGAACTTCTCCACCATTGATCTTATAACAACCCCTTACCAACTTGTAGGTCTCTATCATATCATAATAAATAATGAACACCCCTCTTCCTCCTCTCCACCAGACTCTGCAAATTATATCTTCTCAATCTTTCTTCATACTCAACATTCCAGATGTCAGAAACTACCTTAGTCAGTCGCTTTTGGACCCTTTTCGAGATCTCTTCATCCTTCTGAAAACCCGGTGACCAAATCTGAGCACAATAGTCCATGTGTGGCCTAATCAAAGCCTTATACAACGGAACAAGAATCTCCCTACTTCTACACATCAGTGTCCCCCACATCATTCCCAGAAGCCTTTGTGCTGTCTTCACAATTTTGGCGATGTGTCCCCTAAATTTTAGATCCTTATCCACTATCAACCACCAGATCTCTTATTTCCTCTACCTCCAACAATATATTCTCACCAAGCATAAAGTCTGCATCCCATCTTTGTTTTCCAAATTTTAAAACCTTACATTTTGCAACATTGAACTCACATCCCCATTTCCGTGCCAAATCACTCAATTTATTCAAGTCTTCTTGCAAAGCCACAACATCTTCACTACTCTTTATGGTTTGTCCCAACTTTGCATCATCTGCAAACAACTGAATATCTCCATCCAAATCTTCACCAATATCATTAATATACAAGTTAAATAGTAATGGCCCTAAAACAGACCCCTGAGGAACTCTACTAGTGACTTTCCTTTTCCTGGATATCGCACCCCATATATAACTTGTTGATACCTATCAGATAGCCAGTCTCCAAACCAATGCACTAATCTAATATCCAACCCCATCTGCTCTAGTTTGACTGTCAACTTATCATGAGGTACTTTATCAAAAGCCTTTGCGAAATCCAAGTATATTACTGTGTATCCTTCTCCTCTGTCCAAGGAAGCAGTCACTTTATTGTAATAAGTAAGTAGATTACTAAAACATAACCTCCCTTTAGCAAATCCATGCTGTCCATCAAAGATAATACCATTGTTGTCAACCCAACTCTGGTTCCTAGTTCTCACAAACTTCTCCAACAACTTAACCACAACACCTGACACACAGATAGGCCTATAGTTTGATGCTTGAGTTCGATCACCTCTTTTATGAAGTGGCACAATCTTGCCCTCCTTCCACTCCTTAGTAACTTGACCAAGTACAAGACTCGTATTAAAAAAATATGTCAATGCAGGTGTCAACTCCCTGGCACATTCCTTCAGAATAAGTGGTGATATATTATCAAGTTCCACAGCCAAAAGGCTATTTTACCGGTGACATAAGTTAAGTTTAAGAGAGATGGTAAATCCCATATTATTCTACAGCCAGGTATGAAACTCGGATCGAAATCCTAGAGTTTCATGCCGAAAAAACTTTCGGCGAGCCCTAGTGTAAATAATCACTTGGGTAATACAATACCAGGACAACTTGGAGCAAAGGTGGAGTAAGATCCATCACTATCCTTAATATTCTCTCATAATGTAAAACGCAGCTCCTAAGAGATGTATTACTGTTTTACATTATGAAAAGAGGTCACTACCCAGACCAGTTTCAACCCTTTTTTAGGTCTCATCAGTGAGTAAGTAGACCTGGAATATCAAGGTTTTTAAGTTCTACCTACTCACTGATGAGACCTAAAAAAGGGTTGAAACTGGTCTGGGTAGTGACCTCTTCTCATAATGTAAAACAGTAATACATCTCCTAGGAGCTGCGTTTTACATTATGAGAGAATATTAAGGATAGTGACGGATCTTGCTCCACCTTTGCTCAGAGTTGCCCTGGTGTTGTACTACCCAAGTGATTACTTACACTTGGGCTCGCTGATAGTTTTTTCGGCATGAAACTCTAGGATTTCAATCCGAGTTTGTTACCCGGCTGTAGAATAATACAGGATTTACCATCTCCCTTAAACTTATGTCCCTGGTAAAATAGCCTTTTGACTTGTTATCGTAGTAATAACAATATATAAGTACACCATTTTAGCAATTCGTTAGTAGAGGTATATGTAAGTTCGGTTCACTTAAAACCTTGATATTCCAGGTCTACCTACTCACTGATGAGACCTAAAAAGGGTTGAAACCGGTCTAGGTAATGACCTCTTCTCATAATGTAAAACAGTAATACATCTCCTAGGAGCTGCGTTTTACATTATGAGAAAATTTTAGGATAGTGACGGATCTTGTTCCACCTTTGCTCCGAGTTGCCTTGGTGTTGTACTACCCAAGTGATTACTTACACTTGGGCTCGCCGATAGTTTTTTCGGCATGAAACTCTACGATTTTGATGGATTTCGATCCGAGTTTCATACCCGGCTGTAGAATAATACGGGATTTACCATCTCCATTAAACTTATGTCCCGCAGCCTTATTTACATCTAGTTTACTCAACTCCCCAAACACCTCTTGCTCACTTAAGTCAGTCTCTCCTCCCCATCATCAACTGCTCTTAATTTCTCCATGAAGTCACATTCACAAGAATTGAAAGATCTTTATGAACTGCTCATTAAGTATCTCCACCACACATTCTGCAACAGCTGTCTTTATGCCATTTTCTCCAATCAATGTCATCCTTCCATAATCATTCTTTCTTTTGCTGGCTACATATCGAAAGAACTCCCTAGGATTCTTTTTGGCTTCATTAGCTAACTGCTGTTCATACCTCTCTTTAGCTACTCTCACCAACCAAGTCACTGTCTTTGCCTGGTCTTTGTAGCCCTCATGAAATTGGTTATTTCCACTTCTCTTATGCTGCCTCCACAATGCCCTTTTTCTCTGTATCACATGCTTAATCTCTTTATTCATCCATCACACACTTACCTAATTTAACCTTCTCACCCTTGGAATACATTTAGACATTGCATCTACTAGATAGTTTTTGAAAATCCCCCAAGCTGCATTGATCTCTTTTCCAGCTAACTCCTCATTCCACGCTACCCCCTGCAAGCTGTCTCCTGAGCTCTTCATAATCACCCCCCCCCTTGTAGTTCCACATATACCCTTTTCTCACAGGGGTCCTCGCACTGCTGGCAACCATCCAGGTAATCACCTCATGGTCACTTTCACCAATTTGTGGATGATTTGACACCTCATTTATAATTACATCCTCTGATGAGATGACCAAATCCAAGACCCTTAATCCTGGTGTGCCCTCTGTTACATACTGTCTGAGGTAGTTATCCCTCAAAAACTCAAGAAACTCATTTTCTTTACTTCCAGTTGCTATCTCATCATTCCAGTCTATATTCCCTTAATTAAAATCACCCATAATGATCACCCTTTTCTTATTTGCTTGGCTAATTTGACTATACATTTCACTATCACCATCATCCACATTACCTGGTCTATAACAACATCCGACCAAGTATTTGATTCCATTCACCTCCATCTCACACACCATACTGCCTCAAAACCACTGGCACTATTTCCCTCTTGCATCTCTACCTTGTATGGACATAACTCTTTCTCTATCATCAATAGCACTCCCTCTCCCTTTTTACCCCTTCTATCCTCACGAAACACATCATACCCTTCCATCTCTATTCCTGTCAGGATGTCATCCTCTTCCAACCATGTCTCACTTATTCCGACAATCTTTGGGTGAACAGACGCAATTAGTGCAACCATTTCATCTGCTGTGCTTCTTATACTTCTAGCATTGGTATACAAACACAACAGCTCATTCCTGGATCTACAGCTAGTTCCACTGATACCACTCACTCGATGTGATCTCTCCATGCTTGACTGGGGCCATTTCCCTTTCTGCTTCTTCATTTTAGAACCCTTTTCAATTCCAAATGTTTCCTCTTGATCCTTGGTCATCCCATTCCTTTCCTGCCTACACATGCTCTCACCTCCTCTTGGAGCATCCACCTTTCTCACGCTGTGTCCCCCTGTCCACCATGAGCCTCCCCATTTCCCTGCTCCTCTTGCACACCAATTCTCTCATTTTTTATACTCATACCACTCACTTCCCCATTCATATCGACTTCTTTAATCTTTCCTGCTCTTCCACATCACTTCCCTCTCAATCTGATTCATTCTCTCTATTCACTTCTCTACCTTCCAGCAGCAGTCTCTCCAAGCGACTCACACCATAACCACTCAAATGCAGTCCATCGCTCCCATACAGCTCACTTCGTCCCTCAAACTCATTCCACACATTAACAAACTGTACTTCCATCTCCTTACACATTTCAGCCAGAATATCATTCATAATCCTTGTTCTCCACTTCATTTCACCACAGTCATACCTAGGCAACACACTGACTACCCTTCCTGTCACGCTATTCTCTTTTATCCTTCCAAGCAGTCATTAAAAGATTGATGAAAACTTTATACAACTGAAGTCCTTATGTTATCCCCTTCATTTATATAACTGAAGTCCGCCTGTCTACCCAAAGTATAGCAAGTTACAGGTGACCTGATTTTGTACACATGGACTTTGAGTAAGTCCTTAGCTTTGATAAGAATGTTTGATATTTTGATGGGAATCAAAAGATAGGTTTTTATGTTGAAGTTTCTTATGAATTGTTGAACTGTTCAACTTAGCATTTGGCATTTTAATGTTATAGCTTCCTTGAAGTCATTTGGTTGTTAGGCTGGCTTGATGTTTTTTTATTGTAACTGTTGTTGAAAAAGTGATTTCAATATGTTCGTGTTGGAGAGCTTCACAGTTATAATAAATTGCCCTATCCCTGAAGATGTTGAAACTTAGAATATTGTTTCTATGGGATTATGTGCACAAGTAACTTATTATGCTTTGAGCAAAAAAGACTACACAACAGAGGTAAGAATAAATGAACATAGAGAAATGAATACCTAAATCTGAATACAGCCTAAATACTATAGAGGAGAAATAAATCCCTCTACTCCATGGCTAATTGATCTGACATTTAAAAAAAAAAAAGACCAAAAACTTACTGTTTTGTTTAACTGCCTTTTGATTAATTAACTGATTTTTGGGAGGGGATCTTAAGATGAAATTGCTTCATTGTCTGCTGGATCGCTTTTGAATTTTTTTTGGTAACTGAGATTTTTGATGATTATCATCAGTGAACAGATTCTGGATTTTCTAAGCACCTTGCCTAGGTGATACTTTTGTGTGCATGGACACTCCCAGGCCAAGAATATATGATTCCTCTTTTTTTCCAATTGAATGAAAGAAAATAAAGACACTTCATTTGCAATTATATAAATTATATCCTTCAATGCCATTTGAACTAATAATCTGGTAAGTAATTAAGATTTTGTTATGCAGCACAGAATATGTATATAAATCTTGTGAGACCATGCTAAAAATTATTATCATCTCATTATCAGACTTCCATGAACTCAAAACATAAAGTAAATAAGTAAAAATGCTTTGGTTTCTTTCACCCACCTTGAATAGCAAAAGCAAAATATACAGATAAAGCAATACAGATAAAGTAATTTCCAGCATAAAAATGTGATAAAATTTTCAGCTTGCTCCATACCCTTAAAATTTATTTTATACTTTTTTATTTAAAAAATTACGTACTTTAGTCTTCGGATCTCTTCTTCTTCCCTGTGGAGTTCAAACACTGTGGTGAATATAACATCCTATAACACAGAAATATTACATTTAAACAGCAAGTAAATAAGATTTGTTTACAAATAAGATTAGTCTACAACTAATTATAGCTACAAGTAATGTTACTTTCATTATCTATCTGAAGTCAAATACCAGTTTAATATATATATATATATCCACAGCTTTGATTAGTTCAGTATTTTAAAATATTGCATATCCATGATGTTTAATTTATAGAAAGTGCTGAATTAATAGAAAATACATTTTTCCAATATTCCACCTATAATGAAGCTGGTATCATCAATGAATTACACTAATACTGGATCTGATTGGTGCAACTGCTCAATTATTGTCACTCTTCAACCAATAGGCTAAAAGTTTGAATGCTTCTGTGGTATGAATGTTGGTCTTTAGGTATTCAACAAACATTTGATGCTCATGTGGATTATCACACCGAGGCCTGAAGCAATAGAAGAGGACCATGTTTAAGGTCCAGAGAAGATTGTCTGGATTATCAACCCATTACCCTGGCCACAGTAATAAAAATTTACAATTAACAATCTCTTGTGAGTAAGGGAGTTCACATAAAAAGAATATCTTTTTCAAACTCAGACAGACTGGAGTAGTGGATAACAGACTATGTAGTTGCATCATATCTATAATGCTGCAAAAAAAGGATCATCGTATATGGAGAAAATGCCAACTAGACCCACAAGGTGTGGTGACCTTCATCACCTGATGAAACACCACCATCATCACTTGAAACAAACTTAGATTGTGTAGTTGCATCATATCTGTCGTGCTGCAAAAATCTTAGCATTCACCACTTGAGTCATCCTCTCTGCTTAGTGATGTCTGAAGTGCTGAATGTTTAGTCTCCACAGCAGTTCCAGTTTCTGTCTCATCTCTCTCTCTCTTCTCCAAGTAACGTGCATGACACCCTTGAAGGGCATGCCTACAGAAACTCATAACCTCATCCATTTTGAGGGTACTTCAGTAAAAACAATGACCAGCCACCAGATAGCATAGGCCAGAACCTGACAGTAATGAATCAGGAGTTCTGGTCAGCTGCCACATACACTTTTCCAGGTGTTGTTCCTGGAGAGGAAATTCGAATAGTGTTATGTGGGAGACATAGTCAAGGCTATGTTATGGCATGGAGACTGGTTGCTCTCTATATGAGTGTCATGTCCAAAGAGTCTATGCCTCTCGATGCATGTCCCCATACTATCCTTAAATACAATTAATAATCAATAATGAAACAACAAATAGTAACAGTGTCACTGCAATTAAAATAAACCTCCCTCAAAAACAATTTCAACAAAAAAAAGATAAATGAAACAAAATATACAAAACAAGCAAAATTCCTACAAAAATTATCACTTTTGCATCCACTTCACCAACATCTGGACATAAACACCAACATAAATGATGTATACCATCACTTAGAGACATATATTATTATTACGCGACACCTCCAGGGAGTCCAAAGACTCATCGAGGGAGGACCCTACTCAACTACACCAACACCATCTATTGGCCACCACCACTAGTATTTCCACAGACAATCACAAACATCCATGCCCACAGTGGGATTCGAACCCGCAGCCTTTTGGCTGGAGAGCAGATACACTAACCACTCAGCCAACTAGACTGTCATAGACTAGACCTGTATGAGTGTCATGTACAAGAGTTTATTTCCTCTCAATGCATGTCTCCATGATATCCTTTAATAAAATTCATAATCAAATAATGAAAAACAACAAATAACAATGCTGTCACTGCAATTAAAATAAACCTCCATCAAACCAATTGCAATGAAAAAGATAAATCAAACAAAATATACAAAACAAGAAAATCACTACAAAAATAATCATTTTTGTATCCACTTCAACATCTGTGGCATAAACATCAACGATGTATATCATCACTTACAGACATCAACATCAGACCTCCTTCTATTGACAAAAACCTAAACTGCAGCAAATTACACACTTCGTGAATCCTTTTGTCACAAGGGTTGCACCTGTGCCTTTGTGAGACCCAGCAGTGCATTCCACAGTATGCTTAATTTAAAATACCCTGCTTTTGATTTTTAGGTTCTCTTGCCCCATTCAATAACATTCATCTGCTGATTTACCACTCTCCAAATTCCAATCTCTTCAAATTCTTATCCATGAAGCTTTAACTTCTGCAATCCAACTATCCAAATAGTGAAGTCATCTTCCCAGGCAATCTTACTGTCCACAACTCCAACTGGCTCATCTTTTTCAAAACCACTAACTAAGCTGGATGTAATGCAGAAATTTTTGCTATAAGTAATGACCTCACACAAATTGTACATATTCCAGATAACCCTCTCCACTCTTCCAATATCCTTGATCCGTTTTTTAACTAGTTTCCTTCCAAATACACTGCAAAGGTCACCACTTCTCTCTGCAACTCGATCACAATCTTGTGCATGTTTCTTCTCACAGAGAATATCTTTCCTCCAACCACTTTCAACCTCATGTCATTTGCTATTACAAAGAGGGATGATACAAAAGTTATCTCTGGAGCTTCTACACTTCCTTTCCTTTCCGTTATCTAACCATAATTTCTGCTCTTCTGACCCAAACACCTGATTTAAGTGAGTCAGAAATTATCGTCACTGGTATGAAGGCCTTCATTCCCATTCTATTCAAGATTCTTGACCACTTTCCAAGCCCTGGTTCAACAAATGCCAAAGCAGTTGAAGAAAAAAAACTACTTACTGTGGATAGTTTGTAACAAGAACCCAGGTTCACACTCAGCCTATGCTGAAGCATACAATAAGTGCAAAATCACTATCAGCAAATCCAAATCTGACTTCATAAATGTATTCACTCCTGTCCAACTAGAAGTTGTGCCTTCTGATCCTCAGCAAATGCCACCAGCTTCAGCTTTTGCTAACCCTCCATTATTTAAATGGCAATATTGTTACAGCACCCAAAGATAAAGCTGACCTCCTGGCATCACTCTTTTTCTCTGACTTCTGCACAGATGACCAAGGCAAATTGTTCCCCACCATACCAGAAACTGACAATCTTATACTTCCTGTATTGGCAAAATGACATCAAAACAACTTGGACACTTAAAATTCTTCTGGTCTAGATGGCATCCTTCTAATTGTATGCAAACAATGTGTTTCAGAGCTAACACCTGTTTTATCATTTCTACAATATATTATACACAGCTGGCACTTACATCATGCATGGAAGAAAGCATATATCCAACCTATTCCAAAAAAAAGTGAGATAAAAGTCTGCTTCCCCACTACCAACCAATCACCATCACCTCAATCTTCATCAAAATAATGGAGAAAGTAATCAATAGTCAACTTCTCCACTAACTCGAGCCCCACCAGTTAATTAGCAACCACCAGTATGGATTCTGCCAATCTAGATAAATAGCTGATCTCTTAACCTATGTTACACACCACTGGATACATGTCATGGAAAGATTTAAAGAAAGGTGTACTGTCACTCATGACACATCCAAAGCTTTTAATGGCATTTAGTATTGAGGCGTATTAAGCAAACTACTGTGTTCCCCCCCCCCTTATCTGCAGGTTCACTACCTGCAGTTTCAGTTATCTGCAGGTTCACTATTCATGGTTTCAGTTATCTGCAGTGAACCCTAGTCCGTAAATATTAAATGAAAAATTGCAGATATAAACAATTTATAATTACAATGGCAAAGTGGATACTAGATGCAAGCATTATTTCAAAGCCAAATGTTTGTAGAAACTATGAAAGTTTTGTAAGTTGACCTCAGAGCTTACGAGAAAACATTTCTTGGCATCCCCGAGTTGAATTACAGAGCAAATTGCAGAGCCTCTGAACTAACTTAAGTAGTGCAAGCTAAGGCAACTCGGGGATGCCGAGGATTGTATTCTCATAGCTTTCAGGTCAACTTAACGAAACTTTCATAGTTTCTACAAACATCCGGCTTTGAAATAATATTGGATCTTTAATATCCACTTTGCCTATGTAATTTTACATCGCTGAAATGAAGTTTAGAAATTGTTTGTTCCTTCTTTTAGTAATAAAAGAAGGAACAAACAATTTATAAGTTTTAAATTGTGCGCCGTTCGGAGTAATGTGATGAAATCGCGTGCTGTCTTGCCTGTGAATTATCCCTTTGTCCAGTGTATCCCCACTGTACTGTATACGTTACCTGCCTGTTAGTCACTTAGTAGCAATCCAAAAATATTAAATGGAAAATTACAGAAATAAACAATTTATAAGTTTTAAATTGCATGCTGTTCTGAGTTCTTGGTTATCAGATTGACTGTCGCGATATTGCGGTGCTTATGTTTAAGTAACCCTTATTATTATTATTGTTGTTGTTCTGGGCAACTCCAAGGAGTCGACAGACTCATCGAGGGAAGCCCTAACATCGTGTCAAGAACAACTATTCAACATTGACACAGTATCTATCATACCTTGCCTTGAACTCATTCACAGTCGTAGCACCCACAACAGACTCTGGAAGCTTATTCCACTCATTCACCACTCTCCAAGTAAAAAACCTAGCTCTAACTCCCTTGTCAACCACGCTCTTGCCCAGCTTCCATGCATGGCCCCTAGTCCTCCCACCACCAGTCATATTTTCAAAAATATCTTCTGGATCAATCTTATAGAAACCCTTCAGTAATTTGAATGTCTCAATCATATCACCCCTCCTTCGCCTATCGTCCAATCTCTGCAACCCACAAATCTTCAACCTATTTTCATAAGGTTCATTCCACAGACCTCCTATCATCTTGGTCACTCGTCTCTGGATCCTCTCCACTTCCTCCCCATCACGAAGAAACCCTGGTGCCCATAACTGGGCACAGTAGTCCAGATGGGGTCTTATCAAGGCTCGATACAGAGGAACAACAACTTGTTTGTCTCTGCATGTTAAAGTATTTTTCAGAAGCCAAGTGATTTGATGAGCTGATTTAGTCACTTTTGCAATGTGTCCCCTAAACTTCAATTCCCTATCCACCAACACTCCCAAATCCCTGGCCTCATCAATCTCCTGGAGTATGGTTCCACCAATGCGATATACTTCTGCTATTCTTTTCACCCCAAAGTGCATAACCTTACACTTTGTCACATTAAATTGACATCCATTTTTCCTAGCCCAGTCCTCCAAACTATCCAAATCATCCTGTAAAATTTTGACATCCTGTGCACTCACAATTGCTCTACCCAACTTTGCATCATCAGCAAACAAGTGAACACTTCCTCTCAAATCCTTTCCTATATCATTGATGAACAAATTGAAAAGCAGTGGTCCAAGAACAGAGCCCTGCGGCACACCACTAGTCACAAGCCGTCTTTTAGACTCCACTCCTGCATAAATCACTCTCTGGTATCTCTCTTCAACCACCCTCCTATCCATCTCACCAACCCTATATCTATCCCCATCTGCTCCAGTTTACTGATTAATGTTCGATGTGGTATTCTGTCAAAGGCCTTGGCAAGGTCCAGTAGTATCACTGTAAACCCATTACCCCTATCCAGTTCAGCCGTCACTGTGCTATAAAACGTGAGCAAGTTACTGAGGCATGATCTACCCTTCACAAAACCATGTTGTCCCCCATACAATATCCCATTTTCATCTATCCAATCCTGTATTTTTTTCTTAACTAATTTCTCTAAGACCTTGACAATGATTCCTGATATGCTAATCGGTCAGTAAGTTACAACAGCAGTCTTGGAACCACCTTTATGCAGTGGGACTATTTCCCCCTCTTTCTACCCCCTTGGGACTAACCCAGACCCGAGACTCAAATTAAACAAAATGGTCAAGGGTACTGACAATTCTTTAGCTGATTCTTGTACGACACGAGCTGGTATACCATTCAATCCCACAGATGTATTGACATTGAGGTTATGCAATAGACTACTCACCTCCACTTCATTCACCACAATTCCCGTATAATCTACTGGTTTATTCGTTTCTGCAATGTCACCACCTGGATGATATATACCTGCAAAGTGCTCACTCAGTAACTCAACTATATCAACTGATTCAGTTACCTCCCTACCATCGGCATTCTTTAAAATCATTCTGCCATATACATTTTTCCTTTTACTTGCTACATATCTAAAAAACTGTTTAGGATTCTCGCCTGCATGGCCAATGTTCTTTCATAATCCTTTTTTGCTTTTCTTACCACACTCGTTACCCTTCTGGCCTGCGCTTTATACCGTTCATGTGCCTGCCGGTCACCTTTCTCATTAAATTCCCTCCATAGTTGTTTCTTTTTTTGCAGCTCAAGCTTAATGGTGTTATTCATCCATTTAACCCCTACTTGATTTATTATTCGGACTCTAGGTATACAGTCAGCCATTTCTTCATGCAAATACTTCTTAACTGCCTCCCATGCACTATCAACTTCTAGTCCTTGCAGTTGTACATGTTATGGCACTGAACCAATCAAACTCCTAAGCTTGTCATACTTTCCAGCCCGATAATTCCACATGTACCCTGTCTTAATTGAAAATTCCACACCTTTAGCCATCTCCCAAGTCAAGACCCAATGATCACTCTCACCAATTGGTGGCAATGTGGTCATATTTGTTACAGCCAAATCCTCAGATGTAATTACTAGGTCAAGCACTCTCTGACCCCTAGTATTTTCCATTACATGCTGTCGCAGATAGTTATCCCTTAAAAACTGCATAAAATCCAATTCCTTCCTCCCGTGTGTCCTCTCCTCACTCCAATCAATGCGACCATAGTTGAAATCTCCCATAATAATTACCCTCCTTCCACTCATTTCTTCTATTTGCTTGTGCATACTGTCACCACCATCTTTTCCATCACCTGGTCTATAGCAGCACCCAATTGTATATTTAGTTCTGCTAGCCACAATCTAACACCAAATGGCCTCAAATGTTCTCTTTTCTCTATCCTGCATTTCAACTTCTATTCTCCTTGGCTGTAGCTCATCAGCTATCATCAACAATACTCCTCCCCCCCCCCATTTTATTCTCCCTGTCATTCCCGAACACACTATACCCATCACATTCAATCCCACTAGCTATATCATCTACAGTCAGCCATGATTCACTAATACCAATAACCTGTGGTCTGGAAGTGCCAACCATGGCCAAAAACTCTTCCTTCTTTTAAGCTCTTCCTTCTTTAAAAAAAACTCTCCAAAAACTCTTCCTTCTTTAAAAAAAACTCTCCAAAAACTCCTCCTTCTTTAAAACCCTTATTTTACTTAATAATGACCCCAAAGCGCAAGAATAGTGATGCTGGCAATTTGGATATGCCAAAGAGAAGCAGTAAAGTGCTTCCTTTTAAGTGAAAAGTTTGACTTCATAAAATAATAAATAAATAATAAAGAAAATGTATGCTGAGGTTGTTAAGATTCCATTTACATTCAGATAACTTTTATTACAGTATGTTGTTATAACTGTTATATTTTATTATTAGTTATTGTTGTTAATATCTTACTGAGCCTAATTTATAAATTAAACTTTATCATAGGTATCTATAGGGAAAAACATAGCATATATATAAGGTTCAATACTATCCGTGATTTCAGGTATCTGCAGGGAGTCTTGGATCATATCTCCTGTGGATAAGAAGGTGGGGGGGGGGGGGGCAACTGTACATCCTTGGATCTACCTGCCACCCTCTGTAATTAGGTGGCTAGCTTTCTCTCTCACAGTTCGTTGCATGTCATGGTGGATGGTTCTCTTTCTTTGAGCTACTAATGCAAGAATGCTTCAGGGCTCTGTATATGTAACATTATATGTAACTCTCAATTACCAGTAATCTTTATCCACATCTTTGCTGATGATGGTATGTTCAATTCATTCTACTCATTCAACTCATCTTCCCTTTAACCTTATCAATACACATATCATAAGACAGAATCAGATCTCTTTCTATTACTGACATTTACTTCCATTATATCTTCCACATGGTAGACACTGACACTATATTTTCCTTGGTCTCTAAAAAACTAGGCATTCTTTCCTGCTGAAGATGATGATTTTAATCCATCTATATACTTAACTCTGTACAAATCCCAAATTCACTCATTCTCAGAACATTATTCCCATGTTTGGAGTGGTGCACCTAAAACCTCCTTAAAAATTCTCAATGCTCTCCAAGTAGAGAGCAATTGGGATGATAGATGATCATTCTCTCACAGATGCAATATTTCAGCTCATGCCTTTTCTACAGGTACTTCCATGTCACTGTTACACCACTGAACTGGCAGTGGTGACATCATTCCTTCACTTCACATAAACAGCTACTCAACATCTGTTTTCAGTACAACTGCAAACCCACCAAACTTTATTCTCCTATTATTTTTCATTCCTTCCACTTCTATACCCCTGGATCAGCCTTCTTCATGAAGTGCTTCCAAGCAACTACAACCTCTAACTCTTCAAAAAAAATGTTAATTAAAACTTTTCCATCCCTTACTTCTTGAAGGCTATTGAAAAAGTTTAGAAATGAAGAAAAGAGTACAGTAAAAGGAATAAAAGATGATGAAGATGATATGAAAACAAGATAAGGATATTCTAGATGTCTGGAGTAATATTCATGAGAAATACAAACAGGAGTACATATCCATACTTGAGGTAGAAAAAACTAGCAAATGCCTGAATTGTGAAAAGAAAGCTGGAGTAGATAATATTTGGCCAGAAATGCTCAAATCTGAAGGTATAAAAGTTTTGCAGTGGCCACACCAAATAATTCAAGAAGTCCTGGTCAGAAGGCCAAATTCCAGATGATTGGAGTAAAGCTCTCATACTTCCCATTACAGAGGAAGTTCTCTGCTAAGTGTTCCTAGTGAGATTTATGCAAGCATATATGAGAGAAGGCTGAGAAAAATTGAAGAGAAACTTGGAGAAGACCAAGTTGGATTCTGGCTAAATAGAGGTTGTCCATATCAGATTTTAACTCTACACAAATGGTTGAGAAAGCATGGGAATATAGCAAGGATCTGTACTTAGTTTTGTAGATCTGGGAAAGGCATGCAACAAGGTATGCCTTGTCATACAGGAAGATGGTTTAATCAAGTAGTACTGTCATAGTAGCCTGTAAACCCTACAAAGTATCAGGAAATCAATGATGTGATGATAATGTGAGACCATCACCTTGCTCACTGGAGGCCTGAAGTGACATGACTGTCACTAGTAGTTCTATATCACTACAACAGGATTTCCAGATTACCACACATTCTTCTTCTTATTATTATTCCCTTGGCCATAGCTCTTCAATATTGACATATTAAGCCAGTAAAACATAAGCCTGACTATAACCTCCCCAACAAGAGAGGGACTATTTAACGACTCACTAACACAACCATGCATAGACCTCATTGGCATACGGACTCCTATTAACCTATACACGTCATCAGTAATCACCACTAGAATCTCTAATCACTACTTTATAGCAATTTCATTCTGCAATACCAGAGTTACAACCCCCCACATGCTGAAAAGTCCACCAGATGAACCACACTCTACTATCATAATAAAAAGCATCACTGATAACCTTTAAAAAAAGACAAATTTGAACAGACTAGTTAATATAAATGATACAATAACCTTATATGACAACTACAAATTCCTGTTTATAGAATATACAGAAATGCAACAAAACACCCAAGAAACAGGAAACAAGCATTAAATAATCCATGGATAAATGAGGACATTCTTAACAGTATTTTTAAAAAAGACATTCTATGGGCAAGATTAAAAAAAGTCACCCAACAGCATTCACCTACAAACATTACACAAAAACACAAGAAACCAACTAACAACTAAAATTAGGTGGGAAAAAAGACACTACTACTTTCGGAAATTCGTGGAATACAGATACAGTGTCAATATAAATCAAACATGGTCTACAAAATGAACTAGTAAGTTGAAAAAGGAAAACTTCCCTACAAGATTTTATCACTAAAAAACTTCAGTCAAGAGAAGAACCAGAAAGAACTCACAGAATCATTTAACTATGCTTTTACACACAACTCAAAGAAAAAATAAAATAAAGATACTTTTTCCATTGGGCCCAATACATAACTATTAACCCAAAGTCAACAGCAAAACATGTAATTTCCTCCCATATCTGAATTGGAACTGAAACATGCTCTATCACAAATAAAGCAAAAGATGAGTCCAGGAATTGACAAAATCAGACTCAGACTTCTTAAGTCTGATTGTGAATAACTAAATCCTGTAATTCTGAACTTGTGAACAAATGGCATCTGACACCAGCACCATTCCCAAACAACTAAAAACTACGATAGTTACACCTATTTACAAACAGGAAAAAAGAAATGACCTTCAGGACTACATGTAAAGCTAATTTATCTGTCCTTTCCTTTAGTGTTACATGGTGATCAGAATTCATTTATACACAAATTTTGGATCTACAACACAAGATAGATAGTTTTGTTACAGTAAAAATGCTGTCCTAATTTAACATGACAATTGTTATATTAGATTTAGGATCCTGGATTACTTATGGTCTTATTTATAATTAACTCTTAGGGAGAAAGATTAAGTGGGTAGAATATGTGCCTTCCATATTCTTGAGATTTTTAGACCATATTATTGTTAAGATTAGAGTGATTGATAAGAATCTCACAGGACTCCTTAAATTTACGTTCATACCATGTTTTGATGTGATGTAAACAACAGATGCTTTTCCAGTCTAGAATTGACTGGAATTGTAGGTTCATGGCATAATCAGAAAGACCAGCTTGACCATAGTTATTATATTTAATGTGTCGTTTATATTCCATTTTTCTAATAGGAACTGTGCGTCCTGTTTCCCCTATATAGGGCATATTACAGGTGCAATGAATACTGTATACTCCAGGGTGAGCCAGTGGAGGGAGTGGATCCTTGGATGAG
Source organism: Typopeltis vanoorti (assembly GCF_054136105.1). Taxonomy (NCBI): domain Eukaryota; kingdom Metazoa; phylum Arthropoda; class Arachnida; order Uropygi; family Thelyphonidae; genus Typopeltis; species Typopeltis vanoorti. The sequence goes on from NC_143552.1 coordinate 44,601,057, forward strand.
TTGAGTAAGTTCTTTAATTTTGCAGGAGGTTTAAAGGTGGCTTTTTTTTGTAGTATTCTGTTTATTTTGTCTGATATCCCTTTAATGTATGGAATGGTTACAGTTTTATTGTGGTCTAGTTTATTTTTGTTTTTAAGTGAGGTCTTGTACAGAATTTTGTTGATTGCATTTTGGCTGTAACCATTTTTAGGAAGGTATTGCTGATAACTTTTAATTCATCTGTAAGTCCATCATTGGAGCAAATCTTCAAACTAAAAAACATGGCTTTGAAGATTTGCTCCAATGAACAAGTATTCATTGCATCTGTAATTTGCCCTGTATAGGGGAAACATGACGCACAATTCCTATCAGAAAAAAAGGAACATAAACAAGAGATTAAATATAATAACTATGGTTAAGCTGTTCTTTCTGATCATGCCCTGAACACTTTACATAGTATTGACTGGACATGGTATGAATGTAAATTTAAGGAGGCCTGTGAGATTCTTATCAATCACTCTAATCTTAACAATAATGATAGTCTAAAAATCCCAAGAATATGGAAGGCACATATTCTATCCACTTAACCTTTCTCCCTAAGAGTTAATTATAAATAAGACCATAGGTAATCCAGGATCCTAAATCTAATATAACAATTGTCATGTTAAATTAGGACAGCATTTTTACTGTAACAAAACTATCTATATGAAAGAATTGCTCTCTGATGTTGTCTTAAATAGAATATAGCTTTGATGTAGTTAAATTATTTTATTTCATTTATTTATTGTAATTTTATTTTATTTTCACTAGAGGTCAGGTCAGTAGAATAACCATTGATCAAGTCATTGTCTCTTCAGCCTGCATCCATAATTTGTGTAAAATGAAGACTAATTTACCTATCATTTCTAAACTTCTTGAAAAAGTAATACACAAAAGGCTACTTACAGAATTTTATAACATCACCTCACACAAGTGGTATGGTTTCCAAAATGAAAAGCACAACCATATGTGCTGGATATGTGTCAAATGGGGTTCGATATTAGATTAGTGCACTGGATCGGAAACTAGCTATCTGATAGGTATCAGCAAGTTGTGTATGGGGGAGCAATACCTAGGAAGAGGAAAGTCACTAGTGGTGTGCCTCAGGGGTATGTTTTAGGGCCATTGCTGTTTAACCTGTATGTTAATGATATTGGTGAAGATTTGGATGGAGATATTCAGTTGTTTGTAGATGATGCAAAGTTGGAACAAACTATGAAGAGTAGAGAAGATGTTGTGACTGGGCATGGAAATGAGGATGTAAATACAATGTTGTAACATGTAAGGTTTTAAAATTTGGGAAATGATGGGATATAGAATTTGCTGTTTTAAGGATACTTGTGACATAAGACTGAATGATACATGCACGTAAACACAAGAAAGATATTTAATTAACAAAATATTTCGGTCTGGAAATAGCAGACCATCTTCAGTGGTATTACTAAGAACAGTTTTAAAAAATACAAGCTAGAATAATAACAATAGATCGTTAAAAATAGAACACGCCGCGTGATGTTATATCACTAAGTATTAAGTATATAAAACAGAACATTTTGAAGTAGAGACATGATTGAAAAAAAAAAAAAAAGAGTAATCTTGATTAGACTTTCCCAGATTTTTGATATAGATATACAGTCATTACGATTCAGGTTGGGACGATGGAGTAAGGCCACCACGCTTTCCTTGAACAAACGTTCGAACCTATAACGGGATCTATGTAAGAGGCGTGTCCTGGACCAAAAGATGCTGTGATCAGTTTCAATCCCGTGTTGAGCCAATCCAGACTTTTCAGATTTGTTGTGAAGAATGGAGGATTGATGTTCTTGGATTCTTTTTTCAAGAGAACGTCCAGTCTGTCCAAAGTTTATCAAATTCCTTGCAACTGTGATCTTTCCTATTTTGGACAGACTGGACGTTCTCTTGAAAAAAGAATCCAAGAACATCAATCCTCCATTCTTCACAACAAATCTGAAAAGTCTGGATTGGCTCAACACGGGATTGAAACTGATCACAGCATCTTTTGGTCCAGGACACGCCTCTTACATAGATCCCGTTATAGGTTCGAACGTTTGTTCAAGGAAAGCGTGGAAGCCTTACTCCATCATCCCCACCTGAATCGTAATGACCGTATATCTATATCAAAAATCTGGGAAAGTCTAATCAAGATTACTCTTTTTTTTTTTTTTCAATCATGTCTCTACTTCAAAATGTTCGGTTTTATACTTAATACTTAGTGATATAACATCACGCGGCGTGTTCTATTTTTAATGATCTATTGTTAGTATTCTAGCTTGTATTTTTTGAAACTGTTCGTGTAATACCACTGAAGATGGTCTGCTATTTCCAGACCGAAATATTTGGTTAATTAAATATCTTTCTTGTGTTTACGTGCATTTATCATTCAGGGATATAGAATTTATGCATGGTGGGGATATATTGTTGGAGGTGGAGGAAATAAGAGATCTTGAGGTGATAGTGGATAAGGATCTGAAATTTAGGAGACACATTGCCAAATTTGTGAGGACAACACAAAGAATTCTGGGAATGATGCAAAAGAGACACTGACTTGTACTTGAAGTAAGGAGATTCTTTCCATTGTATAAGGCTTTGATTAGGCCACACATAGACCACTCTGCACAGATTTGGTCACCTGGTTTTCAAAAGGATGAAGAGATGTTGGAAAGGGTCCAGAGGTGACTTACTAAGGTAATTTCTGATCTCTGGAATGTTGAATATGAGGAAAGATGTTGAGAAGATGAAATTTACAGAGTCTAATGGATAGGAGGAAGAGGGGTGATATGATAGAGACCTAGAAGTTAGTAAGGGGTTGTTATAGGATCAATGTTGGAGAGGTTTTACAGCAAACAGTGAGAGATCAGGGGAGAACAAGAGGTCATCCCTGGAAGCAGTATAAGGAGTGTGTGTGTGTGTGTGTGTGTGTGTGTGTGTGTGTGTGTGTGTGTGTGTGCGTGCGTGCGTGCGTGCGTGCGTGCGTGCGTGCGTGCGTGCGCGTGCATGCGCAGGGGAGTGAGAAGCTAGATTTTTGCATGCAGAGTGAATGGTTGGAATGCCTTGCCTGAGAGTGTGGTGTCTGCAGAGAATTTGAGTGTGTTTAAGGTATGGTACGATGAGCTATGTGTATGACAAAAGGACCTCCTAGATGAGTCTTTGACTCCATGGGGATTTAGGGATGATAATAATAATAATAATAATAATATTATTATTATTATTATTATTATTATTATTAGAGGACATTACAAATTAACTAAATAAAGCTCTTGATAAAAACAAATTTGCTATCCTCATACTTCTTGACCTAACAAAAGCTTTTGACACACTTGACCATGAAATAATGCTGAACAAACTATACTCACTCAGAAGAAGCGGGACACTACAAACCTGGTTTAAGGATTATCTCACAGACAGAATGCAAGTAACAAAAATAGGCACACATCACAGTGGGGAATACAGATACAGCATGGAATCCCTCAAGGAGCAATAACATCAACCACACTGTTCAACATATACATAAATGACATTCAAAAGCTTGGCTATACAAAGTCAAATATATCAATACACAGATAATACAGCACTACTAACGGTCCACACAGACATTAACACTGCTCAATCCAAAGCACATGACCTAAACAAAGTAACCATCTACTTCTACCACAATTCAATTATAGTAAACAATGCAAATGCTAATCATAAAGAACCCAAGAATCATGCACCCTACACAACTAATGATATATAATTGCATACTCTATTGCATTAAACCATGGAAACTGCCATTGATCCGAAATTGCACCCATAACATATGCTAAATATTTCCGTTTATACATAGACAACCACCTTAAATGGACTAAACATATATAGCATATCTTCATAACAAACTACACATTATTGCTGCATATAAGCAAGACATGATGCCAACTAATGTAAAAAAAAACCTCATATATCACGGAATTTGTTTAACAATACTAAGGTATAGCAAAACTGCCTAAGAAAACACAGCAAACAGTCACTTATCAAATTTAGAAAAACTTTACTGAAGAATTGTTTCGATGGTGCTTTGGAGACCCAATACACACCAAACAATAACTGAATCCCTAATTGCAAAACAGAAAATCCTGAGCATAAAGAATCAAAGACACTATGTACTATTACTAAGACACTAATTCAATAATGCTTACTGTAATAACAGAGAAACATATCGCATAACAAGACCAAGCATAACCCTCTACACAACCAGGGGCAATAACACTTTGTATGGAGTGACCATGAGGGTGCATCTTATACCTATACTACTCAATAACTTGCCATATAACCTAAAACATCTGAACAGTTACAGAACATTAAAACAGTGGAAATTGTATCAGCACACTTAATACTGCAAAAGTTGCCATATGCAGTGGCGCACTCAGGATTTAATCTTGGAGGGGGCCCGAGCACTCAAGATTTAATGTTGAGGGGGGGTTGGGTGAGTTGAGTAGACGATTTGAGAATACACACTACGCATTGCGTATGAGCTATGACTGAGCATTTGCAGTGATTGCCAATACATGATACCCATGATCTCCTCTGGTTCGGCTCAGGCAAATGAGCGCCCGAGCACTACCTCGTTCACCTTGCGTTCACAGCGGTCAGGATTCCCAAGAGCTATAGGGTATTCCCTTATGTGACCACTAATTCATAAGTAGCATAGAAATAGAAGGCACGACACAACATAAATTTTTTTAAAAAAATGAATTTTAATTAGGAAAAGATTTTTGGAAATTTTTCTAGTGTTTTTTTCCCTTTTTCTTTTGGAGGGGGCCAGGGCCCCATGACCCCCTCCCTGGGTGTGCCAATGGCCATATGTATCACATAAAACATAGTAACCACAACAATTAAGAAAAGTTAGTTAATGCTTAATCCCATTGGCTTCCGAAAAGCTAACTCTAGCTTTGAAGTCAGTAAGATTACCCCACCTCATCATACTTTTATTGCTAATATTAGCACCCAACTCATTTTCATAAATATATCATTTCCATCCATTTACACTATCCTATGCACAAGTTACACATACACACACTCAAAAATACTTAATTATTTAAATAAAGTTCTTAGTCTTTTATAAACCTTATATAAAAAGAACAAAAAATGAAGTATTTATTACATCAAATGTAATTAAATTATTAAATTAATATTAAAATTACTAAATGGAATATTATAATATTACTATGTAATATATGAATACTACTATGTAAAACGTAATGATATAATGTAAAATATCATGTGATAATATTACTATATATATGAAAATATAATGTAAAAAACATTATTATTATTTAAGTATAAAGAGATGATAAGCTTCATTTCGGCAATGAAAACATTACTTAAATTAAGGGGATATTAAATCCCACATAGTTTTAAAACCAAATAAGAAACTCAAAGATCGGAATCAGAGAGTTTCTTGCCGAATATAGTAAACTATAAAGTATCTAAAGTATCGGCGACACTAGCGTTAGCCAATGCAAGTGATCCTAGTACGTAGTACAATACCGGGGCAACTCGTTGCAAAGGTGGGGGAAAGTTCAGATCGCTATTCTTAGGTATTTTCCATAATGTAAAAACACATTTCCTAGGAAATGTATGCTGTTATTACATTATGGAGGGAGGTCACTACCCAGACCGGTTTCAGCCTTATGAGTAAGTAAAGCCGTCTCTAAAAATTCGGACGATCCCTAGGCCACTCAATCGTGGGCGAAAGACCGTCCATCTCACGTTGGCTCCACTCAGTGATGGCCTTCCACCCACACGCCACCACCGAGCAGAACCGCTCAAATAATTCCGAAGAAAATCATTCACCGACAAAGCCCCTCAGTGGGCCGTGCCAGAGAACACTTTCCCCGGAGACTCAAATTGCTCCCCTAAGGCAAAAACCCTAAGGGAGCGAACTCATAATAGCCCCCACCGGTTTCAGCCTTTTTTGAGGCTTCATCAGTGAGTAGCTAGACCTAATACCAAAGTGTATAGCGAAACGAACTTATGTACTCTGCGAACGAGTTTTCCAAACAGGTGCAACCATTAAGTTACTTAAGTATAAAGAGCTGATAAGCTTCATTTCGGCAATGAAAACATTACTTAAATTAAGGGGATATTAAATCCCACATAGTTTTAAAACCGAATAAGAAACTCAAAGATCGGAATCAGAGAGTTTCTTGCCGAATATAGTAAACTATAAAGTATCGGCGACACTAGCATTAGCCAATGCAAGTGATCCTAGTACGTAGTACAATACCGGGGCAACTCGTTGCAAAGGTGGGGGAAAGTTCAGATCGCTATTCTTAGGTATTTTCCATAATGTAAAAACACATTTCCTAGGAAATGTATGCTGTTATTACATTATGGAGGGAGGTCACTACCCAGACCGGTTTCAGCCTTTTTTGAGGCTTCATCAGTGAGTAGCTAGACCTAATACCAAAGTGTATAGCGAAACGAACTTATGTACTCTGAGAACGAGTTTTCCAAACAGGTGCAACCATTAAGTTACTTAAGTATAAAGAGCTGATAAGCTTCATTTCGGCAATGAAAACATTACTTAAATTAAGGGGATATTAAATCCCACATAGTTTTAAAACCGCACCTGTTTGGAAAACTCGTTCGCAGAGTACATAAGTTCGTTTCGCTATACACTTTGGTATTAGGTCTAGCTACTCACTGATGAAGCCTCAAAAAAGGCTGAAACTGGTCTGGGTAGTGACCTCCCTCCATAATGTAATAACAGCATACATTTCCTAGGAAATGTGTTTTTACATTATGGAAAATACCTAAGAATAGCGATCTGAACTTTCCCCACCTTTGCAACGAGTTGCCCCGGTATTGTACTACGTACTAGGATCACTTGCATTGGCTAACGCTAGTGTCGCCGATACTTTATAGTTTACTATATTCGGCAAGAAACTCTCTGATTCCGATCTTTGAGTTTCTTATTCGGTTTTAAAACTATGTGGGATTTAATATCCCCTTAATTTAAGTAATTATTATTATTATTATTTAAAAAATATTAAGAGAGCTGCATGAATCACGATTCAAAGCAGAAGGCCCATCTAGCCAAAAATAATGCTTAACAAACCACTTTTCTATTTCCCAGGCTCTGAAGATTACATTCCTCCAATTTAACCCTCTTAACATTTCCATCTTCATTGTTTCAGTCATCACACCCAAAAACCAAATCCAATTCTTATTTGGGTACTGCTACTCAAGAATCTCAGGAATCATCATGGGAGATTCACCATGTCCATCTTATCTTTCATTCACTGGCAAGTAACAGTGCAGTCACCACCCCCTGAACTAAAAGTCAGTGAGAGTCTCCCAAGCTGTCTCTGGACTCTATGGAGATACCCATATTTTTTATTTATTATTATTATTTTTTTTACAATAACAACTAAAGTAGTAGTATTTAATGATTCTTGGTAGTCAAGAGGGGAAAGGAAACAATATATATGACTTATTTTTCACGGTATTAACAACACCACAAACATTTTTATCAACAAAGATGTTTTATTAACACTAATATTTTGCTGATTTTCAACTCAGCATCATCAGAGCATGACACACATGTAAACGCGACAGTGAGTGAGTGAAACAATATAATTGCACAAGACAAAAGATCTAAAGTCCTATTTTTGGCGCCCTCTAATGGGAAAAAAAAAAAAAAAACAGCAGTTATCCAGGAGTTTTTCTTAGGATAACCGTCTCCCAAATTTTTGGCAAATTAATGCAACCATATTTGTTAAGGTTGGGAGAATTCTTCAAAGCCATTGCTGACTCAAAAAATAATCTTTCAGATCTATAACGACTCTTAAATAGCACATTCGTTTTCCTCCATCTAATCCTGTGTGAAGGAGTGTCGAAAGCGTGGTCTGCCAGTCCCGACTTGCCATAGTAATAGTAGCGAATGTATCTTTCATGTTCTTCCAGGCGGATGTTCACTGATCTTCCTGTTTGCCCATAATAGGCCAAGTCACAGTCACATGGAACTTCATATACTCCTGGGTGTGCTAAAGGGTGAAGTTTATCCTTTGGTGAACGGATCAGAGTTGCCAACTTGACATGAGGTTTGAAGGTGGTGCGAAGGCCATGTTTCAACAATACTTTGGCTATCTTTTCCGATGTACCTCTGATATAGGGAATAGAAATGGTCATGTTGTATTCTTGTGTATTAGGGGAGGGCAGAGTAATAGGCCTATGTAGTATTTTATCTATTTTGTAGCGATCGTAGCCATTGGCTAAGAACGTATGGTGCAGGTACTGGAGTTCAGTGGTCAGAGCTGTATCGTTAGAACAAATGGCTCTGTGTGTAAGTGTTTTTAAAATGCCGTACTGTTGGACTGGATGATGGTGTGATTGTTTATGTAGGTATCTTTCTGTGTGTGTGTAGGCTTTCTGTAAATAGAAAAAGATAGTGATCCATCTGAAAGGCGGGTGACTAATGTGTCAAGAAATGGTAAACAGTTATTTGATTCTTTTTCTACTGTGAAGTGAATTTTAGGGTGTTGGCTGTTTAGGTAGGTGGCAAAAGCATCCAAAGTGGCTTATCCATGGGGCCAGATGGCAAACACATCATCTACATAGCGCAGTAGTGCTCTGATGATGCTGAGTTGAAAATCAGCGAAATATTAGCGTTAATAAAACATCTTTGTTGATAAAAGTGTTTGTGGTGTTGTTAATACCGTGAAAAATAAGTCATGAATAATCATCAACGCCTAAGCTTATCTGTTAGAAACAATATATAAATAAATAAATCAGTTCTACAAAGAAAATATTTAGCATGCATATATATGTATATATATATATATATATATTATATATATATTAATTTTCACATTTATTAAGGTATAAATCTGATTCCGTCTGCATACTGTCCAAAAGTAATTAAACAACTACTTTTGGAGAGTGTGCAGATGGAAAAATATAATAATAATAATAATAATTTACTAAAATAAAGAGCCAAAAAAAGAGCCTAATAATAATAATAATAAATGTATAAAATAATTTTTATGAAATAATTATTATAAAATAACTTTGATGAAGGAATGAAGACAAATTCCACCTGATCTCTGCTGCACATTGGTGGAAAGCCTCCGTCAAAGGGTACAGGAAGAGGCCAAAGGTGAACACAGTCAATATTAGGGTTTGCCTGCTGGTATCCAGTGTAAATTGCTAGTGTCTAGACAATTATTGATAGGTAGTGCAAGTTGAATAGGGAGGAATTATGCAGACTATCAATAATATCAAAGTAACAATAATTACAAAATGTTTAATTACTTGGTGTTAAAATTAATTTAAGAATTACTTAAAACAGAAGTACACTTTTCAATTTTCAAGAATGAAAAATAAATACCTCTGGCCTTGCAAATTCTCTAGGCTTTGCAACAGACTTCAACTCAGTTATTCTTTCCTCATGTAACTGATTATCATAAGCACACTGCAAAAACAGAATAGTATTAATTATAATAAAAACAGAGATAAATTATTATTATTATTATATTAGTAGTAGTTATTTTTCATAATTTATTATAAAATGTATTAATAATTTATTACTGAGATAAAGAGCCAATAGGCTTCGCTTCGGCAAAGTAGATTTATTCAAATTAAGTGGATATTGAATCCAACATTATTTCTTAGCGAATAAGAAACTCATAGATAGAAAATCTATCTAAGAGTTTCATGCCAAATATAGAAATGTTGGCTTATGCTTGGACTCGCCGAACTTTTATAGTTTTCTATATTCGGCATGAAACTCTTAGACAGATTTTCTAAAGATGCCTTCTGGAAAAATAAAGATCTGCTCAGATGTTCTGTGAGTATAGAAACAAAGAAGAGAATGATAACAACATTATTATTATTATTACTTTGGCTTACTTTGGATTAGTTTGGCCAGTTTTTACATATGGAAATGCTACCTGGATATTCAAGAAGAGAATAAGACAAAAGATAGTGGCCTTTGAAATGTGGTGCTACAGAAGAGCCCTGAAAATCTCATGGACAAAGTATGTGACAAATGCAGAGGTACTACAGAGAATGAAAACAGAGACATCTTTATTGCAGGAAATGATCCAGAGAAAGATGAGACTAGCAGGACATGAATTGAGGGGATCCGCAGGACAGAGGACACTAACAGCTTTAGAAGGAAAGATTATGGGAAGAATCAAAAGGTAAAAAAAGAAGGACATAATTTGATGATATAAGATCTTGAACAGAATCATGTGACTATGCTGAAACAAAAAGAAGATCTGCCAACAAAGAGGACTGGAAGGACATGGTGCTGCACCCTTGCATTCAGAAAACTACATGAAGAAGAAAGAGGTTGAGAAGTAGGTTGCTGAAGAATGGGAAGAGGATGGTTACAAAGGTGAGGAAGTGATTATAGTGATATATTTTGCACTGAATCACTTTAGTGCTTCAGTGCAAAACAGTGGGGATGAAAAGAATATGAAAAAATCAGAGTCAGGATCAGAGAAAAGGGGATGGTCAGGATGAAGAGGGAAGTGCACTATAGCAGAGAAAATAAAAAGTGATTGTGTTGATGGGATGTCCTGAAAGAGTGGAGAATTGATTCTACACTAATGTATGCAGTATCAGAAATAAAAGGGACGAGTTTATAACATTGATTGAATCAATATGCCCAAAGATAATTGGCATAAGTGAAATTTGGTTGACTGAGTATGATATACCATCAGTACTGGATATGCTGGGATATAGAATTTTCCAAAAGGATAAAAAGATGAAGAGGAGGAGGAGTATTATTAATGGCAGCAGAGGAATTGTGTCCTTCAAGAGTCAAAATGGAAAATAGTAGTATATGTGAAGATTTTGAAGCTGTTTGGTGTGAAGTTGAGATCAATAGAATAGTATATCTAATAGGATGCTGTTATAGGTGAGGGAATGTAAATGGAGAGTACTAATAGTGAAATGTTTAGACAAATTAGTTGGACAAGTAAAAGGAAGATGATCCTAATGGGAGATTTTAATTAAAGGAATATGAATTAGAAAGAAGAGGTAATGTATAGTAACAAAGAGATGAGTTTCTGTGGGAAAACTAAAGCAGCATGTGATAGAAGCAACACGAGGTTTATCGATGTTAAATTTGGTTATATCCTCACAGTACGTGGTTGTGAATGAGGTATCAAAACTGCTGCCTGTTGGTGGAAGTGATCGTGAGGTATTGGTTTGGAAGGTAGTCAAACAGGAAAAAGTTGTTATTAAGAAGGTCTATATGTGGAAGCATAAGGTGGGTGAGTATCAGAAGCTCTGTAGTCAACTAGAGTCAATACATTGGATTAATGAATTGTGTATAGAAAAGATGGTGACAGTGCATGGGAAATGATAAGACAGCATCTAACACAAGCAATGCATAACAAGAGTTAAGTGAATAAATATATTAGGAGTGAGATGGATGAATATGGAGGAAGTACAAGACAGTTTGCAGTGAACAGATGCATGAAGAATACAAAGTACTTTTAACCATGACAAGCATGGTTAAAAAAGAAAAAGTAGTATATGAAAGGAACTGTTGGCCAGTCAGGTCAAAGCTAATCCAAGGGAATTTTTCTGCTATGTGGCAAGCAAGAGGAAAAATAATTATGGCAGGTTGATGCTGGTGGATAGCTATGGTAGCAGAGTAACCATAGCAAATGATATATAATGGAATTATTTAATGAACACTCCATCAGTGTGTATCACAGTGGTGTGAATGATGCTGTGGAACATACAGAAGGCAAGAATTAGAAGAACTGAAGGTTGTACGTCGTCTTCTCCTATATTTTACCTTTATTATCCGTTTTATCACTATTCGTCTATTCTACAATCAGACCTAAAAATTATTATTTTGGGGTTGTCTCCTTATCGGATATTGACAAATTTATATTTTTGAGCTGCGCCAGCCAATATCCTATAACTGAAGGGACTCTTATTCAGAGAGCATTCCCAGAATTTCATGCATATGCTCATTAACAAAACTCTTTACTACGGCTATGTAGATTTCAACTACCAGTCATGAACTCTAATCTACCTCTATAAACCTTCAATTCCCTCCCGCTTAGGTTCAGATTTTATGAATGGTAGTCTGATCTCATATTCAGGCAAAACTCAGGTATAAAATGAAACATGTTTATTTTGATCTTAAGACACATATAACTATATCACACATTCAATGGACTCAAGGTCATGCAAAATCAATTTATACTGAGTTAATTCTAACGTCATACTAAACAATACTAGACAAAGGAAATAAACACAGTACTATATAGGCAATAATTCTTTTCCATAAGTTACTCATTAATATACACAGATTTAACGTTAAAGAGATTCCAATCAGATTCTATCTGCTACACTAGTCTCATATATCGAATTCTGTCACACTCATACATATATTGGATGGAGATATTCAGTTGTTTGCAGATGATGCAAAGTTGGGACAAACCATGAAGTGTAGTGAAGATATTGTGGCCTTACAGGAAGACTTGAATAGATTGAGTGATTGGGCACAGAAATGGCGATGTGAGTTCGATGTTGCAAAATGTAAGGTTTTAAAATTTGGAAAACAAAGATGGGATGCAGAATTTATGCTTGGTGAGAATATATTATTGGAGGTAGAGGAAATAAGAAATCTGGAAGTGATAGTGGATAAGGATCTAAAATTTAGGGGACACATTGCCAAAAGTGCGAAGACAACACAAAGGCTTCTGGGAATGATGCGCAGGACACTGATATGTAGAAGTAGGGAGATTCTTGTTCCATTGTATAAGGCTTTGATTAGGCCACACATGGACTATTGTGTCCATATTTGGTCACCGGGTTTTCAGAAGGATGAAGAGATGTTGGAAAGGGTCCAAAGGCGACTGACTAAGGTAGTTTCTGACTCTGGAATGTTGAGTAAGAGAAAAGATTCAGAAGATGTAATTTGCAGAGTCTGGTGGACAGGAGGAAGAGGGAAGATATGATAGAGACCTACAAGTTGGTCTCTATCTATAAGGGGTTGTTATAGGATCAATGTCATAGGAGAAGTTCTACAGAGAATAGTGGGAGATCAGGGGAGAACCAGAGGTCATCCCTGGAAACTGTATAAAGAGGGTGTGAGTAGGGGAGTGAGAGGCAAGTTTTTTTCGTGCAGAAAGTTGTGAATGATTGGAATGCCTTGCCTGAGAGTGTGGTGTCTGCAAGGAGTTTGAGTGTGTTTAAGACACGGTATGATGAGATGTGCGTGTGTGTGTGTGTGTGTGTGTGAGATAAAATACAGATGAGTCTTTGACTCCATGAGGTCTTGGGGTAATAATCATAATAATAATAATAATCGTTCCCAGACAATTTGTCTAATGGAAAGCAGCTATTACAAATTAGAATAATCAGTTAGAGTTCTCTAGTAAACTGTCCAAATTCAACCGTTACACAACTACTTTCTTTCCTCTAATGCAACTGAATAACATATAACAAAATTTCTGTACTTTACCAACTCTATGCCAGAAATCAGGTCTGCCAGATCTGTCTACCTTTTGTTAAGCACGACTCGGTACTTCCATTCCGTCCACATGTAGGGTCTGGTTGCCGTCTGATTAGGCTATACTTCGCACCTGGCATTGTTTCTGCGTTGTCCTTGATTAGCTGCCAGACATACTCGTATCTGCTGCCGCTTCTAAGGAAACGTTCGGCGTTCCTTTCTGATGGGATATTTAGCAAAGGCTCGTAACTGCTGATGCTGACATCTCATGCTCAGCTCCATTTGAAATCTATCAAATATCTTTAGGAATGGGCTTGCCGTTCAACATCGCTGCCCCGTCTCACGTCCATCTCGAACAGAAAGGTCCAAAATCCCAGGAGTAAAAAGGCTTCAAAAACGGCGTGCATCGCCTTTTATTCCTACTTCTTGCACCCTCTTTTTCCTTGTGTTTTTTCACACGGCACTTCTCGATCTTGCCCCCCTGGTTGATCCTGTATTCTCCTTCTGCTCTTGGAGTGCTCTTTTCCCAGAAAGCGAACTAAAGTTATGCCATGTATGCCACTGCCTCAGGCTGTATGCTCAACCCGCACAGCTCGCACGCAACCTTTGGACTACTGTTTACAACTTACTCAGTGATTTATTGTATACAAAATTGTCTTAATGAAATTAATATTTACACACAAATTTTCTACTTAATAATTTTGAATAGACAACATTGAATCACAATAATTTACATGAAGGGAACATATATTCTTACACGCACTTAATAATTTCTTTTATTTTCTGCTGGAGTGCAAGTTTCTCCTTCAGCTTTTATGTTAAACTTGTTAAATCCTGAATGAACAGTTTCCTTTTCCAAGTTCTTCATTCAGGATCTAACAAGGTGAAAGAATCAGAGGTGTATCAAGTGTTGCTTGGGTTAGATGTTAATAAGGCTGTGGGAATGGATGACATATCACCACATATTTTTAAAGAATGTGCAAAAGAGTTAGCCATGCCCTTGTCCTGGTTATTTAATGAGAGTCTTGCAGTGGGTAAGGTTACTGAAGTGTGGAAAGAAGACAAAATAATACCTCTCCACAAGTGTGTTTCGAGAACAGAAGTTTCCAATTATAGATCAAATATAGACCAGTTGTGATCAAAGTGTTGGAAAAATGGATTAGTAAGAGAATACAGGATTGGGTTGATGAACATAAGATTCTCTATGATGGTTAGCATGGATTTGTGAAGAGCAGGTCTTGTTTTGGCAATCTGCTTATGTTTTATGATAAGGTGACAAATGTGTTGGATAAGGAATCATATACAGTAATATTCTTGGGTTTTGCAAAAATATTTGATAAATTATCACATGATAACAGGGGCAAATGCTGGTCTTGAAATTCACACTTGCTCTTGTTATCATTCAGAGAGTGAGAGGTGTGATTGAAATCTGATTATTGGAATAATGAATTACAGGTAACCCTCATATAACGCGGATGTTAGGTTCCATTGAAATGGCACGTTATATAAATCGCTTTATGTGAGACTCGGATCACATACAAAAAGTAGGGTTATGTTCCGAAATCAGTTTTTTTTTTTTTTTAAATTATACAAACAACAATGACATATCCAACAAAAATATATTTTTATTTAATTCAGGTAATTCATGCAAGTTAAGAAAATATAAACTATGACACAAATACATAGTATAAAAGTATAAAAATTACAAATTGCCATTAAGCTACATTGCACATAATGCATAAATGTTTTAGGCAAAATAAAAATAAGTGCATATTTTAATCTGTCATAGCACGAGGATTTGAGGATCAGTTGACAAACATTAGTTTTGTCATGTAATCACCTGATGCATTACTACAAAACAGTAGAGTAATTCTGTCTTTGGAAACTTTTAATCCAGGAGCTGATCTTTCATTTTTCAAAATATAGATGTGTTTCGGCATTTTTTTTCAATATAACCCGGATTCATCAGCATTGAACACCTGGTCTGCATTATAAATGTTCATAAACTTTGAGAGTTTTTTGTTTAATAAGATTTCCATCCAAAGGAATTTTCTTTTGAGTGCATCTTCTTTCCAAATCATTAGAGATTGCTTCATTTTTCTCTTAGAAAATTGCGTACACAAGCAACGAGCTTTGCACTTACCGTTGACCCAGCAATAAACACTTCCTCGGATTTTATGTTCATTGTGTTCGATTGTTTGAATTGTTGATTCATTTAAATTCAAAGTCCTTACAACAACTGGTTTTTCTCCATTTTCCAACCGATCCACGATTTTAATTTTTTTTCTTCGAGACGAATTTTCTTTTCAATATTCATTTTTCCCTTTCAATGCAATTTGTGGCCAGTACAATAAAAATAATTTTTTACATAAAAAAGCATTACATATTAATTATGTATGTAACTCACCAGAAAATTAAGTGCTCAGCTTGAGATAACACACTTATGATTTTTAATGCACTTTCCTGCCAGAAAACAAAGACAATTTTCAACAATAAACACTTTATACAGTATACAACTGAAACTGACGTACATGCATGCTAAAGGGTGTTTCCCATAATATAAATTCGCTACTTATAACTACCTGAGCGATGTGGGCAGACACAAATTTAATGAAGATAAAATTTGATTTTTAATTCACACGGTGAAAAATATATGAAAAGATAAAGGATTACTACAATTTCTAGACTGTTTTTGTCAAAACTGCGTTGTATAAGTACTGCATTGAACAAGGGTTACTACAATTTGTAGACCGCATTGTACTGAAACTGCATTGTATAAGTACCACGTTATACGAGAGCTACCTGTACTGATCATTTAAAAACTATATATTTAGAAATTTATGTACATTTAATCATACAACATTTATTTTACAAATGATATTCTATATTTTTCAATTTAGCTACTTGAATACAAATTCTATCCTACGGTTCTTCATTATGAACTGATCAATAACATCGTCATAAAAAGTTGGTTGTAACTTAATTTTCCCAAGCAACACGCACACTTGTAAAGGCTGGCTGAAGCTCACTGGCTAGAGCTACGCTGACTGCATATGGCCTGTGTTTAAGCAACAGAGTGAGACGACATGAAGGGAGCAGAAATGGCTATGTGCGCGCATGAAATCACAGTGCTGCTGCGAGGACCTGTAAGCTCCTACAACCAAACAAGCCAAGGTAGCTTTGACTAGACGAGCAAGCATCGGCCTTCGATACACAACGCAAAGCTCAATTAATGCCGCGCAAGCTTAAGACGTCTTCTGTCTACAAAAATAAAAGCCTAAATGGAAGGCTTATAAATGCATGCATTTATTAACAAATAAATAGTACTTCTTTCTCAATTAATGAGCTTGCGAAGCAAGCATAGCAAGCATGGAGAATTCGCCACTGCATGATAAGTTGGTGTACAGGATAGGAATAGATAATATATTGGTAAGATGGATTGGAGAAAAATCTCTCTCTGAATGATACCAGCAAATTGTGTATGATATAGCTGTGTCTCAGAAAAGGAAGTTGACAAGTGGTGTGCCTCAGGTTTCTGTTCTTGTGCTCTACTGTTTAACTTGTTTGTTAATAATATTTCATGTGGATTGACTGGGAATCTTCAAATGTTTGCCAATGATGAAATGTTAGGTAGAGTTATCAGGAGTGCTGATGTTAATTCCCTAATAAATTAATTTATTAATGTTAATAAATGCAAGGTGTTATGCTTTGGGATACAGAGTTATAAGGCTACATACTATATTGGTGGAGCTGTACTTCAGGAAGTGAATGAGATTTGAGATCTTGGAGTGATGGTGGACAGTGGACTGAAGTTCTGAGGGTGCATCGCAACTGCACATCGCATAGCTGCTATGATAAAAAGTACATTGACATGTACGGATAAGGAGGTGGTGTTGCCTCTACATAAGGCAGTGGTCAGCCCACATATGGACTACTGTGCTGAGATTTGGTCATCTAGTTTTCATTGTGATGAGGAAACACTAGAGAGTATCCAAAGAATAACCAAAGTGATATCAGGACTCTGGAGTGTAGGCTATAAAGTGCATTTGTGAGAATGTGGATTACAGAGTAAATTTAGTTTAATCCTTTATCCAAGTGTGAGCAAACAAAGTTTGCGCCTGAAAGTATTTTCAGGACTGGGGTAAGGTGGTACAACACTGGGCAACTCGTTGCAAAGGTGGAGCAAGATCACGACACTCCTATCTCAGTATCTCCCATAATGCAAAACACATCTCCTTGTGGATATGTATAATGTTATGCATTAAGGGGAAGGCCATTACGCAGACTAGTTTCGACCTTTATTGAGGTCTCTTCAGTGGGAGCCAGGTCTGAGTGGAGATCCCAAGCAGAAGCATTTGCAAGGTCATCTCTACCTATAGGAGCTGCCAAACAGTGTGCCACCTTTTTATTAAATTACTCTGGATTTAGAGAAAGATGTTGAAAGTTTATTTTTCATTTGGTTAGACTATAATAAATTTAATTTAATCCTTTAGGTAGAGTTATCAGGAGGTAGTGCTGATGTTAATTCCCTAATAAATTAATTTATTAATGTTAATAAATGCAAGGTGTTATGCTTTGGGATACAGAGTTATAAGGCTACATACTATATTGGTGGAGTGTACTTCAGGAAGTGAATGAGATTCGAGATCTTGGAGTGATGGTGGACACACTTGGATGTTTGCTCACACTTGGATAAAGGATTAAACTAAATTTATTATAGTCTAACCAAGTGAAAAATAAACTTTCAACGTGGATTACAGAGGTTGGTGGATAGGAGGAAAAGAGGATATGTGATAGAGACCTTCAAGTTAGTTAAGGGATTCTATCAGATTAACATAGAAGAAATAATAAAAAGAGCAGATGTTAAGATAGACAGACCAAAGGTCATCCCTGGAAGTTGTATAAAGAAGAGTGTGAACAGTAGGTTTTTATGTGGAGAGTTGTTAATGAGTGGAATGCACTGCCTGAGTACGCTGTAAGTTCAGGTAATGTAAATAATTTTAGAGCTTATTATGATAGACATGTTGCTGGTTGGGTGGGCCTCCCATGATGAGTCTGTTGTCTCCATGGAGGTTACAAAATAATAATAATAATAATAATAATAATAATAATGTATATATATATATATATATATCCTCCCTCCCCAAAAAAACAAAATGTTAAACCTTACCCTTATAGCCCTCTTCTATCAATTGTTAACACCAATGGCCATTTGTTGGTAAGATCTGAGTTTGAATTCTGTCTAAGATATGAAGAACCTTTACAAGGGCTTTTTTAAATGAAGTGAGTTTGGTAGTCTCATATGGAATTAGAAGGTTTTTATCCCACAAGAGAGACAAACCAGCCAGAAGAATACATGCAACTAACAAATAAATGATTTTTCAGGTAGGATTTACAGTCCTATTGTACTATTAATTAGGTTTTAATGAAGCTAAGTTATTTTGCTGTGAGAGCTCACCAAGCCTACACATTCAGGAAGATTAGATGACATCCCCACTCGTTTACTCACATCTCCTTTATGTTTGTTATAGCTGTTCTGCTATCATGAAAAATACACTTAACATTTCATGTACTCTTGTAGATTATAAATAAAGAGATATTCTCTCATCTGAAATAATTTTAGTAAACTTCTAACTAATCATTAAGACATACTTAGTGAATTATAAATAAGCAATCTTAAAATCATTATTAACATTGCACTTATTTATTAGTATATAAAGTTATAAAATACAAGTATTTTATAACTTTATGTATAGCAGAATGTATAATAAATAAGATTTTCAGCAAAAATTAATTTACTAAATAAACAAATTATTCAAATTCAGATATGAAAAGTAGAATGTATTAAGTACGAAATTAAATTTATAAACACAGATTCATTACACAAAATATTTGAGATATCATATCCATTCTAAACAATTAACTCTAAATTCTTTTAATAATTAAATAAATAATGATTCAGAGTAAAGATATTTTTCAGTGAGATAATTTCATAAGAAACACTTACCTTCTCACTATGTTCAATATCCACTAAATACACCCGGCATTTATCACATTGCAATAGTCCCTCTGCCTTCACCATAATTCTGTTGATCAGTCGATCAAGTGAGGAAGTCTCTTCAAATATGGAGCGAGCCAAACTAAGTAAAAGCTGAAAATAAATTAGTACAAATTAAGGACAAACAAACATACAAAGCTCATTTTTAAATAATCAGACAACGAGCACTCTTATGTGAATGAGTTTATTCTTACATAGTATGTATGATATAAGTTGACTTTGGTGCATATCATTTTTCCATATGGTCACCAAAAATGTTCATATGTATGTCCTACAATGGTGCAGTGGTGGTATTTGTCCCAATGCAGAAAAAACATGTAAAGTGTATTTAACAGAAATAACATATGTTGCATTGGATGCAAATCACTGGCTAGCCTGATGCTCTTTCAGCATTCCAAAAGAGAAGGAAATCAGTGAGTGCAAGACCCAGAGCATATCATTTTTCCATATGGTCACCAAAAATGTGTCCTACAATGGTGCAGTGGTGGTATTTGTCCCAATGCAGAAAAAACATGTAAAGTGTATTTAACAGAAATAACAGTATTTGCCATTGGATGCAAATCACTGGCTAGCCTGATGCTCTTTCAGCAGTCCAAAAGAGAAGGAAATCAGTGAGTGCAAGACCCAGAGCATCCCACTATTACATTAAACCCAAACCTCTTCCTGTGATATGGCATTTGCTCCCTACATTTTTGCCAAGTTACTAGACATTTAATAGAGACATACACATTAGACATAGTATAATATTTTAATTAATGGCTTCACATATGTAAGAGAAAACTAAACAGAAATTATTACTCCTATATATTTGGTTCAATATGTCATGAGCTTCATTCAGGGAGAAGGCAGAAGAACTGGTAACAACATGTCTGAAAAAGTTATACAGCATATAAATATAAATTAAAGATGCCAAGAAATTATATTCTTGGTTTCATCCTTTATCCAAGTGTATGTAAACAAAGTTTGCACGTGAAGTCACTTAACGACTGGACAACTTATATATACAGGCTAATAACTTCACATCACTTGCCTTGGTATCCCATAATTCAATTCACATATCCTAACAGACATGTAAAATGCTATGCATTATGTGAAGGGCCACTACCCAGACCAGTTTCGACCTTTATTGAGGTGTCATCAGTGGGAGCTAGACTCAGAAGTGATACCAAGCTTGAAGTAATGCAGAAGTCATATTTCCACATACAAGCAGCCAAAAGGTGTCACCTTTTTACAAAACTGTTCTGGATTAGTGATAGATGTTGAAAGGTTGTTTCACTTGTTTATACTATAAATTAAGGCTGCCAAGAAATTATATTCCTGGTTTCATCCTTTATCCAAGTGTAAGCAAACAAAGTTTGCATGTGAAGTCACTTCACGCCTGGAGTACTTGTATATAGAGGCTAATTATTTCATATCAATTGCCTTGGTATCCCATAATACAACACACATATCCTTACGAACATGGCTACTTGTATATGGAAATATCACTTCTGCATTACTTCAACCTTGGTATCCCTTCTGGGTCAAACCCGGTCTGAGTAGTGGCCCTTCCCATTATACATGTCTGTAAGAATATGTGCTTTGCATTATGGGATACTAAGGCAAGTGATGTGAAGTCGTTAGCCTCTATATACGAGTTGCCCAGTTGTGAAGT
This sequence comes from Typopeltis vanoorti, assembly GCF_054136105.1. Taxonomy (NCBI): domain Eukaryota; kingdom Metazoa; phylum Arthropoda; class Arachnida; order Uropygi; family Thelyphonidae; genus Typopeltis; species Typopeltis vanoorti. The sequence continues at coordinate 44,622,270 of NC_143552.1, forward strand.
TACTACACATGCAAACTTTGTTTGCTTACATTGGATAAAGGATGAAACGATGAATATAATTTCTTGGCATCTTCAATTTACATTATAACCAAGTGAAAAAACTTTCAACAGTCATACAGCATGTGTATAATATCATGTCTCGGTCGCAGCTGTATAGCAGAATGAAACACTATTAGAGTTCAGAGATGTGGGTATAGATGTATAATTAATTTATTTATTTTAAAAATTATAAACCATCAACAGCAATCACTCCCAAAAATTTAGAGATAGGCATACTGTCTGAAATTGTAATCTGAAAGAGGGATCATAATTATCAAATATTTTCTGTATCAAGGTGTTGCCATATCCATTAAGTAACATACCCTGGGTATATTCAGGCAGATATCTCCATACATCTTCACATCATCATCCTTCACAAAAAAAATAGATATTATCAAAAGCCTTGTACACCAAGCTACCACAATTTGTTCTTCTGAGTCTCTTCTACTAGAAGAACTAAATAAAACAAAAGTTACTCTATTGCTTGATTGATATTACTTACTCCATTATGTGACTGCCTTTTCCCTGAACACAGTTCATGACATATTGAGTGAAATATATAGGAGTTTTTCTTAGATGTGAAGCCATGAATTAAAAATTTATTATTATTATGATGATGATGATGATGATTCAGTCTGCATTATTATGATTTAGCTTAGTGGCTTTGCGCTTTGCAATCATATGACTGGGGAAGGAGTGTCCCAGGTTCGATTCCCATCGAAGGCATGAGGAATTTGAGGATCTTCCTCAACCATAGCCAAGTTAGCCTGTCTTGGGCACAGACAGTAGGGTTTTTTCCGCCAGTTTATCTGGTGTTTTTGATCCTGCAAGCAGGCAAACCTGCCCCATGAACATACGTTACTACAGTAAAAAATATAAACCCCCACCAGCGGCAGGCTAGGCGACAGGTCGGGTGGGAGTGGTACTAACAAGAAGTCATATCTAAGTAACACGTGGACCCTGCATAGGAAGCGGGAATAACGCTTAGTGAAAGAAGATTATTATTATGATTCAGGACCTCCATGAGTCCCAAGAATCATCGTGGGAGGCCCACCCCAGGAAAAAAAGCCTATCATACTATTCCTTGAACTAATTCACCCTTCATGATCTCATCACTCCATCAGGCAATGCATTCCACAGTTCAATCACCCTCCATGCAAAGAAGCTACTTCTCACTCTCTTGCTCACAACTTCCAGGGATAACCCCCTGTCCTCGCTCCTTCCCCTTGTTCCACCAAAAGAAGGACCCCCCCCCGTGTCACCCCTGTAACTACTTCTCAATGATTTAAATGTCTCAATCATATCGCCTCTCCTTCTATTCACCAAACTCTGCAGTCCACATTCCCTCAGTCTATCCTCAAAACTAATATTGTACAGTTCTGATACCATCTTTGTTATTTATCTCTGCACTCTTTCCAACATTAATTTACCTCCTTCAAATCCTGGGGACTAAATTTGAGCAAAATAGTCCAGATGTGGGCTGATCGGGGCTTTATACAATGGGATGACAACTCTTTTATCACTGCTGGTCAGCCTCCTTCTCAGTATTGCAACAATCCTCTGGGTTACCTTCACCATCTTTGTAATATGTTCTCTGAATTTCATGTTTCTATCAATCATTATCCCCAGATCCCTGACCTCCCACTTCCTCCAGTACTGTAGGAAGTGGGGAGGCTGCAGAGTATGCAGCCTCTCATTAACGTATCCCAAACTTCAATACTTTACATTTAGCTGAATTAAACTGAAATCCCCATTCATTTGCCCATCTGTCCATTTGATTCAAATCCTCTTGAAAAGCTACCATATCTGCACTATTACTAATAACCTTATCCAGCTTCGTATCATCTGCAAACAACTGAATATCTCCCTGCAATCCATTGACAATGCCATTAATATAAAGGTTAAACAATACAGCTCCTAGTACTAAGCCCTGTGGGACCCCACTTGTAACCTTCTGCTTTCTTGTTACCTCTCCCTCATACACAACTCTCTGATACGTATCAGGCAGCCAATCCCAATCGTCTTCACTTACTTTAGAAATTTAAACTCATGTGCCGTAACTTAAATCAGTTTAGCATGTGGCATCCTGTAAAATGCCTTTGTAAAATTTAAAAATTAAATTAAATTAAAAATTAAAAAAATAGCAGAATATGTCTTTCCCTCAGCAACCATTCTTGTCACTTTATTATAAAAGGTAATCAGATTACTAAAACAAAAGCAAAGCACTCCTTAACAAATCCATGCTGACTCTCAGAGATAACATTATCCTCATCTGCCCAATGCTGTAAATGATCTCTCACTATTATTATACTATACTGTATTATATTATAATTTTGCCAAGTGGTAATAAATTTCTGCCAGTAGAGTACTTTTAGTATGCAGAAATCTTATCATGACATGCACCTTTATATATGACTATATTTCCAGTCATCCAGTTATCTTGAAAATGATGATGTGAGCATACAATAAGATGCTAATTGAATCTTGCGAATGGAATCAGATGGATATCATATTGTATGGCACCTTCACATATTTAACTCTCACATGAATGATGTGTTTTCACGAGCAATATGCTCTGATTTACATGCTCCTTCACTCAGAAAATAAATTATAATAAAATCTTAAGATAAAATTATGAGAAATACTGTATTTGTGTATCACTGTTATATAACACCAAACATCCCCAGATTGCATCAGTGACACCACCACCTTCCTGACCAATCTGTTGTCTCTATCAATTACATATGATTGCAATGCACTTTTTATTTACTGGAAGTGTAATAATAATAATAATAAATAGTTCAGCATCCCTACCAGTTTGATCAGCAGAACTAGAGAACAAAAGTAAATGTGAGTTGTGAATGTCAAGGTCTATTCCATCTATTCATGGACACCAACAGATGCAGTATGGTCACTCAAATGCTTGGTGATGTGTCACACCATTCCTCACCATTTGGTCCTGTTGTATGCTTTTCTGGAGGCTTCAACTCTCTGAAGATCTGTCACTCCAGACACACCATCCATCTCATTGATGGTCTACCCCCCTTTCTTCCTTTTCTAGGAACTTTACTTTCTATTACTGTTTTGCGAAGTCCTCCTTCCATCCTTTCAATGTGTCCAAAGTATTTCAACTTTCTTCTGTTAATATCCTTAAGAAGCTTTACAGTTATGTCGATCCTTTCTAGCATCCATCCATATGTCTGCCTTTCAATATATGATATCCTCAACAGCCTTCAGTAACACCACATCTCAAAAGCAGGTATCCTTTCCCTATCAGACTTCTTTAGGCTCCAAGTCTTACATCCATGAGTCGCTGTTGGAAAAATAGCTGCATCCAAAATCCTCAACTTTGTTCCCATTGAGATAGATCCATCCTTCCAGATTTTAGACAAGTCTCTGATTGTTGTTTTAGCCATTTCTAATCTTCTGATCAGCAATTCTTCATATTAATAATGGATCCCTGGTACTTGAACTTTCTGATTTCCTCAATTCTTTCTCCATTAAGGTACACTTGTTTCTCAGGAGTTCCCTGCCTGCATTTCCTTTTAGAACCATAATCTTTGTCTTGCTAGGATTGAGCTGAAGTCCTCTGTTCTTACTGATCTCGTTCACTTTGTCAAGAATTTGTCCTAATTCTTCCTTGTCAATCTACCATCTATCTTAATTCCTGTCTTAGGCACAGATACTAACCAGATGAGGAGAAAGTAGACACCCTTGCCTAACTCCCTTTCCAACCTGAAGCCAATCAGTTAAACCAACACCTGTTCTTACCATGGTTTCTTGCTAAGTCAGTTATTGACCTGCTGGTGTGTTGAGAAAAATCCATTATTTTCATTATTTCCCACAGTTTCACATGCTGAACACAGTCAAAAGCTTTAGAGTAGTCTATAAAACACATTATCATAGGGAGTTTAATTCTTTATACTTTTCTAAGGCAAAGGATCAATCTCTGGTACCCATACCTTTCCTAAAATCTGCTTGTTCCTCAGGTATCTCTGACTGAACTTTGTTCTGAATCCTGTTTAGGATGATCTTTAATAAAAAAATTTTTAATATGAGTCTGGCACTCGGTCAAGTTCCTAAGGAGTGAAAGGAGGGCAAGATTGTGATGCCACTTCATAAAGGAGGTGATCGAACTCAAGCATCAAACTATAGGCTTATCTGTGTGTCAGGTGTTGTGGTTAAGTTGTTGGAGAAGCATGTGAGAACTAGGATCCAGAGTTGAGTTGATAACAATGGTATTATCTTTGATGGACAGCATGGATTTGCTAAAGGGAGGTCATGTTTTAGTAATCTACTTACTTATTACAATAAAGTGACTCTTCCTTGGACAGAGGAGAAGGATACACAGTAATATACTTGGATTTCGCAAAGGCTTCTGATAGAGTACCTCATGATAAGTTGACAGTCAAACTGGGGTTGGATATTACATTAGTGCATTGGATTGGAGACTGGCTATCTGATAGGTATCAACAAGTTGTGTATGGGGGGAGCGATATCCAGGAAAAGGAAAGTCACTAGTGGAGTGCCTCAGGGGTCTGTTTTAGGTCCATTACTGTTTAACTTGTATATTAATGATATAGGTGAAGATTTGGATGGAGATATTCAAGTTGTTTGCAGATGATGCAAAGTTGGGACAAACCATGAAGTGTAGTGAAGATATTGTGGCCTTACAGGAAGACTTGAATAGATTGAGTGATTGGGCACGGAAATGGGGATGTGAGTTCAATGTTGCAAAATGTAAGGTTTTAAAATTTGGAAAACAAAGATGGGATGCAGAATTTATGCTTGGTGAGAATATATTGTTGGAGGTAGAGGAAATAAGAGATCTGGGGGGTGATAGTGGATAAGGATCTAAAATTTAGGGGACACATTGCCAAAATTGAGAAGACAACACAAAGGCTTCTGGGAATGATGCGGAGGACACTGATGTGTAGAAGTAGGGAGATTCTTGTTCCGTTGTATAAGGCTTTGATTAGACCACACATGGACTATTGTGCCCAGATTTGGTCACCGGTTTTCAGAAGGATGAAGAGATGTTGGAAAGTGTCCAAAGGAGACTGACTAAGGTAGTTTCTGATCTCTGGAATGTCGAGTATGAGGAAAGATTGAGATGTAATTTGCAGAGTCTAGTGGACAGGAGGAAGAGGGGAGATATGATAGAGATCTATAAGTTGGTAAGGGGTTGTTATAGGATCAATGCTGGAGAAGTTTTACAGAGAATAGTGGGAGATCAGGGGAGAACCAGAGGTGATCCCTGGAAACTGTATAAAGAGGGTGTGAGTAGGGGAGTGAGAGGCAGGTTTTTTTCTTGCAGAGTTGTGAATGATTGGAATGCCTTGCCTGAGAATGTGGTGTCTGCAAAGAGTTTGAATGTGTTTAAAACACGGTATGATGAGCTGTGTGTGTGTGTGTGTGTGTGTGTGTGTGTGTGTGTGTGTGTGTGTGTGTGTGTGTGTGTGTGTGTGTGTGTGTGTGTGTGTGTGTGTGAGATAAAAGGGCCTCCCAGATGAGTCTTTGACTCCATGAGGTCTTGGGGGGGGGAGTAGTAATAATAATAAAAATCTTGCTTGCATGAGAGATTGAACTAACAGTTTTATAGTTTTTGCAATCTCCCTTTTTATGCAGTGGCATGAAAACAGACTTCTTCCAGTCTCTAAGCCATGATCTCGTCTCCCATATCCTTGTAATCAATCTATTTTATTAACATTTTCATCTCTCCATCCCCTGTGGCTTAAATTAACTCTGCTGGGATTCCATGTCAAAGTTTTCCAAGGAAGATAACCTCAGTGTTTGAGTACTTTCACCTTAGTGTTTAGAAATAGGTAATCAAAATCATCAGAGTGGTAATCAGAATTTTGAGAGTAATAATGACAACAAATGAACATTTGCTGTCTGTCTTTATCACTCTTGAAAATGTTGCAAAGTTTAAGTTCTCTGATACAGGATGTCAAATCTAATGAATGTACCATCTTTATGATAAAGGAACCTGTACAAAGCGTAGTTTGGGCAGTTGGTTTCAGCTGAGATTTACTTAGGAATAACACATCTTGTTTGGATGACTATAAGTGATGCTCATCATGTACTGTATATTACTGTTAAGGCCATTAATGTTGGTAGAGTGGATGCAAAATTTATTTTCCTTTTTTTTTTGTTTGTTATTTTGTTTTTTTGGTAGGAATTTTGTTACTTTTTATTTTTGGTTAGGTTGGTCTTTTTTTTTTTTTTTTTGTTTATTTTTTGTGGGAAAGCTTCTGTAATCTGCAGAAAAATTCTATTTCATAATGTTGTCCCTCATTATTGAAAGGAAAGAACAGTTATATAAATAGTATTGACATACAATGGAAGGCAAAAGGTGCAGAAACATACTGTCCACACAGAGGGAAGAGCCTAGTCTTATGTCCATGCATTGCGTTAACAATGACCAATGCATGTCACCATACCTGAACTCCATCCAGGCATGATATAGCAGTGAGTAGCAAAAGGATTATTCACTAGCTAGTCAAGAACCTCCTTATTTTTACTGTCTAGTTTGGTCCTATGCATAATTTAGCAGCAGTGACCATTTTATTGATGTACCTTCAAATGGGATGCATCAATAAAATAACAGTTTCAGTCGCTACAACATACTTGGCAGGTCCCTGAAGAATGTCCCTCACACTGCATATAAGAAATAAGAGGCAGGGGGGGGGTGAAACTAAAGCTGAAAAGACTTTATAAATTTACTTATAATTCCAAAGATGATGCAAACGAGAGCTTTCCAATTAAAGGACACTTGGATGGAAAGTGTCCTTTACTTGGAAAGGACACTTTACTTTTGAGCAGACCACAAAGCTGTACCCAAGTAATTTGATAACTATACTCAGTACAGTAAAAATGTGCACATACTGCACTGAAAATATATATATATATATATATATATGTTAAAGATGCCAAGTTATTTTAAACCTGGTTTTACTCCATTTCCCAAGTAAGCAAACAGACAAATAAGTCAAGTTTGTGCCTGCACGTATTGCAAGTCTAGGTGACCCGCAAAGTAGTGCAAGTCTAGGCAACTCGTGGTAAAGGTGGAATAAACTCTGATCACTATTCTTAATATTTACCCTTAATGCAAAGCCCATCTCCTTGAGGAGATGTATGATGCTATGCATTAAAGGCAAGGGGCCACTACCCAGACCGGTTTCGACCTTTATTGAGGTCTCATCAGTGGGAGCCAGGCTAGAAATACCAAGGTTAAGTAATACAGAGCTTATAAGTATTTTACCAAAACAAGTTACCATAAGGTGCTTTGACCTTATTAAATAAAAATCTCTCATCCTGAGATTTTCATTTAATAAGGTCAAAGCACCTTATGATAACTTGTTTTGGTAAAATATAAGTTTTATTAAAAAGTTTCAAAGATAAAATTCTTTCTAAAGGAAATAAAAACAATGTATATCCGTGTACATTAAAGCAAAATATATAAAAAAACATCTTCTTCTGGTTCCCATCTGCCATACGGCCGGGGGAGGGTAGCTATATGCTACCATTCTAGGGAGAGATGATTATGAGCAAGGTGGTTTCCATTATATTTAATTATTTAAACATTAAAAAATAACATAAGCAGAATATTGGTTCTTGGTAAATATTTACATACTATTTACTTACTTACCAACAATTATTGGGCGTATTTATCTCTGAAACCATGTCACTAGTATTTTATTGAAGAATGTTCTTTTTCAACATGATCTTATTATTTTTCATTTTTTCATAAAATTTCCTACAGTCTTCTTCAAAGTTGCATTCTGTGGTTAATATTTTTGAAATTGTTGACACTTCAGCTCAACTGATTCTTCTCTGTGGACCATAATTAAAAAAAAAAAAAAGAAAGAAAGATAGAAACTATTGGTAGGCGGTAGATGATGTGTGCATTAATGGTAGATGTGTAGTTAGAAAAGTGGGAGAGAGACAATGAATTGTATTTAGAGGAGTAGTATAATAATATTTGTCATGTTGTACCGTCATTTTGTATATTGCGTTAGCAGAGCTAATCTCAGGTGGTATGGTCACTTAAACAAAATGGGCGAGGAGAGATTAGCAAAACAAGTGTTCTTTGCCAGGTTGGCAGGAAAACGACCCAGAGGAAGACCAAGATATAGGTGGATTGATGCGGTACAAAGTGCCTTAGACGATAGAAATATAAGATCTGATAATGTTGGAGTCTTGATAAGTAACAGACTGATTTGGAGGAAAATTGGATAGGAAGTTAGTAATGATGTAAATTTTTCATGTAGTACTATCATATCCTGTACACCCATTGAGGGTACATGTCAGGAATTTGATGATGATGTATAATAATATTCTCCCTATTTAATCATCAGCAGCATCGAATACTTTTTCCACCGCCCTTACCTAAAGGAGTTAGTTGTCCCTAACCCAGTGGCGTAGCTGGGGGGGGGGGGCGGTCCGCCCCAGACGGCACTTTGAACGTTTTTGAACTTTTGCAGTTAATTCTAAAATACAGTCTCGAGAACTCATTTCCAAATATTGTAATACTACTGCGAATTTTCCTCGCAATTGCTGTAAGTGTTGCTAGTTGTGAGAGGAGTTTTTCTAAATAAAATTTGATTAAGAATTACCTACATTACTATGAAATAGACTTCGCCAATGTCATCGACGATTTTGCTAACAGAAAAAGCAAGAAAAATAACATTTTAAAATGTTGAAATTAAAGTTTTACTTAAAAAATAAACAGTGTTTTAATTTATTTCCCTAGTCCTCGTTTTGACTTTTTGTAGTATTTTTGGTGTATATTGGGAGGGGGCGGAACACTCAAGGATCCCAGGGTGATAACTAACCGCTACTGCCCTAACCGCTACTGCACTTCGTTTTATCACTGAGTGCTCTGCATGTGTCTTTAAGAAAGAGGTGTTACGTTGCGCCGGGAAAAAGAAGATAATGTTAAAATAAAAGAAAAAAAAAAAAGTTTAACCAGACGGGAAAGTCCCAGCCAAACTTGGACGTGTGGTCATCCTATCCTTAAGTGATATCGTTGGAGTTCCTCACAGAATACTACATTCACAGAAGGTTATACCCTATTCCCCAATAGTACTTTTTTTTTTCTTAAGCAGGAAAAATTTCTCTGCAATAATGAAGTTTTTGCATTACTTTTAATATTACTAAAAAAATTAATTTATATCTTCATTTCTATAATTATAGAATGAATTCAGTAAATATTATAATATTTTGATAAATATGTTTAAAATCAACCTCATCATGCAATTTCTTTTAGCTTGAAAGCGTTGGTATAAATCCCAATCGCAAGATCCATTTATATAAAAAAAAAAAAAAATCAGCTAACGCCTTTTTATTCCCGTATATACGGGAGTAGGCGAGGCCATTTAGCCCTATCTAACTTTTTATTTGTAAATCCATTTATATGGATTTACAAATAAAAGACCGAAGCTGAGTTACTCGTCTCCTGAGGGTATCAAGATCTTTGTTCCAAGGAGTTCGGCTTTTTTTTTTTTTTAAAACTCTTGACGACAAGACAAATCATCGGTGAAGCAAAATATGCCGCTTTGTTAATCGAAAATTGCAATTTTTTTTAATAAAAAATGCTTCGACTTCTTTATGACGTTATATTCTCCACTCTCGATCAAAACACGATACTTTTTTTTTTTTCCCCAGAATTCCGAAATCATTTAAGGATTATCCCTAAGAGGGGGCTGTTTACATTTAGTTTGGAAGCCATGCATTAGACAGATGCCATCAGTCGGACACTGACCTGTTATGAGATAAATACAAAGTGTAAAAGTCACTTCATTCTGTGGGATGAGAATGAAGTCACTTGTGAGGTGAAATGAAGTGACCAGTGAGAAAGCAACATAGTTTTATCTAGATAGCTGTTCGGACTAGAGACAACTTTCTACAACAGATAACAATTTATTGGCTGAAAATCAGTGCCCATTTCCTATTTCTATTCTAAAAAAAAAAAAAAAAAAGTTTTTTTTGATTATTGTTACTGTGAAAGATTACAATAACTAAAACAGTTGTAGCCGTATAATATGACAAAAGTCATCTAAGGCGATGGGCCACGTATATCTGTCAAATGCTTTCTAGCCGTTCTTTCTGTTTTTGTGGAGGAACAACCTATCTCCACATTAAACTTGGTAACTCACCTTGAGTCGAAAAAATCTTAAACTGGGATTAGGACACTTCGGTTCTTCCGACTGCGCTGAAACCATAAACGGTAGCCAGGGGCGGCGCGTGCATAGGCACTACGGAACTACAGCACCTCCAATTTTTCTCGATATATAAATATATCTATTAATTTATTTATATTTGCTTGTAATATTTAATTTTATCATCAACAATCCTCTTATTTTGTATAAAAAATAATAAAAATCCATCTTGTAGCACTTAGGAGGGCGAAGGACTCTAGCAGCACTGTGTTTACCACAGTGTCATATTGCTAGGCGCCCAAGCATATTCACGTCATAGTGAGATGCAAGCTATTAGCATAATGCAGCACTGTCCGTTGCGCAGTTCCACTGTTGTTTATATGCAGTTTGCGCCAGTAATAGTGTTCGTAGTGCTTATCGTGTTTACTCTGTCTCTTTAAATATTTCGACATTACAATTAAAGGATTTAATTGTAATGTCCAAAAACTGTAAATCCATTCCTTCAATTACAGTTAAAGGAATGGATTTTATTTTTAAGTAATTTTGAATTATACTAAATTGTATAATTTTATCGATAATAAACAATATTTTTTCATGTTTAATTTTTACCATTCTTTTGATATTTTATCCAAACACGTATACACTGTGCTTACAGTGTGTATGTATATTTCGAAAGTTGCAGCACCCCACGATTTCAAGCCACTGGCGGTAGCATACCTTATTCTCCTCTGCATGTTAAATCAGCATCATATTTTAAAATTGAAAATACCTTATTTTCCACATATCTTTTAAAGCATAAGATATGTTTTATTTAGGACAGTTCTTTTAGGATAGATTTTATTTAACTGTTCTGAAAACGAGCAGTAGTGAATAAATATTCAGTTAAACATTTCAAAAATTAGTTAAACAGGGTATTGTATCCACGGTGAAATAAAATTTTACAACACACGTCAAGTATAATAACTCGTAAATCATTCTGTCACTGAATCAGAAAACCCACACATTTTGTTCAGTATAGTCAGTGACTTTTAGTTGAATTTCTTTTCATATTCTGAAACAAATCCAAAGGTGCTAGATCAGATGAGTATGGCAAACGATCTGATATTTTGGCATGAATGAACGGTTTCACTATCATGGTGGCGAAACCAGCCCTGTACTGTGATTCGTATACGAATCCTTCTCCAATCGAAAAATAAGTCAACTCTTATATATTTATGGAAGGCTATTTACTGTAGGAATTAAAATCCCCTCCAACTAAAACAGTTTTCAAAGACCAAACAAAAGGCAAAGTACCATTGACTAGAGCAAATACTATATTTCTTACTATTAGTTGAAACAGCCAGATCCAATTATAACATTTGCATTTGCTAGTGCAACATTTTCACAGTGTAAACTTTCATTTGTCTTTATTATGGTTTAAAAAGAAAAAAAAAATCAATATTACATTCCAATATACTTCTGAACACACGTGTACAAGTAAAATAATGCTCACATCTCTCGGACAGACTGATGGAATGCACCTGATAATAATGTTAATATACAAGGGACTCAAATGCAGTAGGTATCGTCATTCTGTGGCGTAATACGATTTTTTGAACTTTTCACGTAACAAAGCTTTCGATGAACCCATTCTTATTAACATAAGCATTTCTGTTCGGTGCTTTAGAGCCTTTGTTCGGTCCACTGAAATTGGAGTGGTTATGTGTCTGACTTCACTCTTGATCATAATTAAGATATCACGGATTCCATTACGTAGCTATATCCATCTTTCTCATCCTTTTGAAAAATTTTTATCTCTTCCCCAATCCTCTGCTTTCAAATATGGGAATTAGATGCAAGTGTCTCGAAAATTCAAAATCATAAATACAAAATTTGATATCAACGATGATGAATTTTGTATCTTTGAGTTTATGAATCTTTGAGAATAATGATAGCATTGAATACATAAGTCCTCTGTACCATTTTATTTCCCAAAGAAAGGTGACACCCTTTAACCTAACTTTTTTGAAACTCGATTGGAAGGCAGTCTTCACTTTCATCATACCCGGAAGATTATATTAGACTGTGAATAATATGGAAGACAACTACTGCCATTTCGTGTTACTAATAACTGATACTGCTGTGTGAAATCGTGTAAGTTTTGTAGTGAGTGTTCTTAGTAGTGAGGTTAAAATATCCAGTTTTCAAATAAAATAAAATAAAAGTGAACAAAATATTTAAATTAAATTAAATTAAAAGAGATAAATAATTAAAAAATTAAAAACACACCAAGCTTCTAGAATCTTGGTGGAATGCATCTGATAATAATGTTAATATACAAGGGACTCAAATAAAGTCCCTTGTATATTAATACATTGATTCTAGATATCAATGTATAGAAATACATTGCTTCTAGACGAAAGTCTAGAAGCAATGTATTTCTGATAATAATGTTAATATACAAGCATCTGATAATAATGTTAATATACAAGGGACTCAAATAAAGTCCCTTGTATATTAATACATTGATTCTAGATATCAATGTATAGAAATACATTGCTTCTAGACTTTCGTCTAGAAGCAATGTATTTCCTCTCCCCCCCCCACTGCCCATCTAGTCAATGATGGGCAGTGGGGGGGGGGGAGAAATACGACTACAATGATACTATGCAAGCACTGTTGATATCATTATTAAAGTAAAACCAGATTTTAAAAAAAATCAGAGTAGGCGGGGCCGTTTACCCTATCTAACTTTTGGAGACTGAGTGGGCAGTTCAATCTCCACTGGTAGCCAATCAGAGAGGTAGCTGGCCCAAGGCTATCACTGATTCATCGGTACGCAGTGAAGAAGACGGCAAGCCAGTGCCGCCATCTCGTGGTCTCTAACCCTAACACAATATTTTTAATGTCTGAAAATAGTGTGGGTTCTACGGTCGATTTTCTTGAGTTTACTGGGCGAAAAACCCGAGTTTCCAGGAGAAAAAACCCGCTAGCCCGTGCCAGAGATCGACTAACTCGGGAACCGGCCGAAAAAAGGCTTAGAAAAAGTTCCTCTAGTCGGCGACTAGATTTGAACCACCAAATCCTTTCTTCGTGCGGTCAAGCGCTGTAGAATGCAAACGCCACTTCTACTGTGCTACAGAATGCCACATGGAAAAACTATTACAAATGTTGGAGCAAATAGGAATGGATATGAAGCTAGTAGCATGTATGGGAGGGATACCGACAGGTCATAGAGTAGTATATGGTGGAGTGGAATCTAGGAGAATTGGGGGGAGGGGGGGTAGTAGAGTACCTCAGGGTTCTGTGCTAGTGTCACACTACCAGTGGCAGCTCATGGCCTTAAATCGCGGGGGGGGGCTGCAACTTTCCAAATATACATACACACTGAAAATAATCTTATTTTAAAATATGGTTTTATAATTATTCTCCCGTATATACGGGAATAAAAAGGCGTTAGTTGATTTTTTTTTTTTTATAATTATTCTCAGTCGGTCAAGCTGACAGCGTGTATAGCACTTTCTTCTCCAACGAACAGGCTGTTAGTTCGAATCCCATTGTGGCATCGGTCAAAACAACTATGGCTATGAAGCATATATTTTCTCTGTTAAGTACGTGTCCATCTGGCAAGTTTGACAGTTTTGTGGTATGAAACACTAGAGTTGACGGGAGGAAAACCGCACCAGTATATGAAACCGGCTAACTTACCTCCGGCTGAAAAGTGCTTATAAAAGTTTTAGCTTCCTAGATGATATTCGAGCCCGTCTTTCTAAACCAAACAACGTTATCGTTTTCCTAATTGAGCTATGCAGGCTACCTCAAGGCAGTAGATACTTTTCACCACCCGATGTGAGACTACCACCACCCTGCTTACGGAAGACCTGAAGTGCCTTGAAAAAAGTTCTGTACTTGATCTGTAGAGCAGCGGTTACGTAACCTTACTCCATCCAAGGAACTTTTCGTTCGTTGGCGGGATTGACATTAAAAATAATTATTTAACCCTTTCTGACTTGAATTTTTTTTTACAAGTGAAAAAAATTTTTCTTTCTATTTATTTTGTCTTTAGGTCTAAAAAAGCAAGGATATCAAGTATTTTTTTTCAATAATTCATGGAAATTTCATTTTCAGTGAATCATTTCAGAATTGGAATCATTCGCCACGTAATATGGGCTATGAAGGCCAAGAAAGTTAGTGATTCCAATTGGAATCACTAGGGCAGAAAGGGTTAATTAAACTTCTTAATACGCGTTCCCCTTGGGTTCTTTATATACTCAAAATTATTAATAATAATAAACCAAACTGCAAGTGAATAAAAATGCAATTCATTGATAACATAAAATTCACATTCATTTCGATACAGCATTTGGAGCAGCAGATAAAGTTATTCACTTGATAAACATCAAGTTATTAAATCTTCAGGAACGTTAAATATTGTTAAAAATTAAGAAATTTATGCAGGCACCCTTGAAAGGTCGATTCACTTTATTCGTTCAGAATTCTTCTGGATAATCTATCTTTCCTTTGCGGTTGTTTACACATAGCTAATTTCAAACTGTATTATAAATAACGCCCGAATGACTGGCTTATGCACCAGCGATAGATGTAGCGATATCTTGTGCGACTGTTTTTAATGGTTCTTATGTTGAATGGTGGTGACCCGTAGATAGATATGCGCAGTCGTAGTGACCTTGCTGGCTAATAAAACGCCTCTATTTATACACAGCATTTTTAAAAAAGGCTAATTAATGGTCTATAACGTTCTTTGTTGTTATAACAGAACTGGAAGGAAACATTCATTAATCATTACTTCTACAACTTGCAGCTTCAATATGCCTTTGTAGGGCAGTTCTCTTCGAGGCTCCAAGGTTCTCTTCTAACCAGCAGCAACGAATTTTCTGAATTATTCAGTGAATGTTCTTATTTATAAATAATCATCCTACTAATTATAACCAACAAATGAAATTTGAAACAATTAAAAAAAAAAAAAAAACATGCTCGTGCATTCTATAATCTACCGTATCGACACCACACCGATCGTTGAAATTAAATA
>NC_143552.1:44642500-44697500 GCF_054136105.1 Typopeltis vanoorti
TGCATGTGGTAGAATCCAAAATTTGCATAGCACCTAAGGTGTCCAAATTCTTTTTTCAATATAGTGTATCCATGTTGGGTAAGACCGTACATGTTTATTAACGACTTTTTAAAATTCAGCTATACTGGTCTCCACTGGTCGGCTTTTGTACTTAATAGATATAAGAGAACAAATATATACTAAATGGTAAAAAGTCGGTCTTGATCTGGATCCTTACCTGATTTCTTGTGTATTCTTGTACAGACATCTGAAATAACTGAGCGTTTTGAATGCCAATACCGCAAAAAGTTAGATATTTTCTGAATACCTGTAAGTAAAGTATAGTCAATATGCAACTTTGAACAAACAAGAAATGTGATAATATTAATATCCAACTAAGTAATTAAATTAAGGCTAAGTAATCAAGTTAGTGAATCTAAGGCCACTTTATATTGTTTATTTATTTATTCTCTGGAGTCGGGTTGGTAAAATAATATCTCAAAAGAGCCAGGTTCAGAAAGCCACAAACATCACTTAAAGTAATGCCTTATTTTAATTGCTCCTTCTTTCCGATCTGTGACATTCTTTTTAAAAGCATATAGTGTACGATATAGGATTTTTCCTTCTGAAATATACACACTAGATAATTTCGGCTTATGAGAAATATTCATATTAATCAGCACTGAGAGAGAGAGAGAGAGAGAGAGAGAGAGAGAGAGAGAGAGAGAGAGAGAGAGATACTCCAAAATTTGCAGCATGTGAACAAAAAGTGCTGCACAAATGCCAGTCTAATAAATAAAATCTTCTCTTCTTCTGCAGCTTTTCCCACTTAAGTAGGGTCGCTGTTTGTGGTGAGTCTCCTCCACAATTTCCTGTCTTGGGCTGTAGCCACATCCAAGTTCTTCATCCTCAAGTCCTCCTCCAACATCTCCCTCCATCTCTTCTTTGGTCATCCACGCTTCCTCTTACCCTGCACATCGATCTGCATGACCTTTCTTCCCACATACTCTTCCTCCCTCCTCATCACATGACCAAACATTTCTCAACCTTGCCTCCTGTGTCTTTGCTCCTAAGTTCGTAACTTTCACCGTTCCCCTTACATAATCATTTCTCAGATGATCCTTTCTGGTCACACTGCACATCCACCTAAACATTTTCATCTCCACTACCTCCATCCTGCTGATGTTATTTTTCCTCAGGGCCACAGTTTCCAAAACATACGTCATAGCTGGTCTCACCACTGTCCTGTAAATTTTGCCTTTTAGATTGATTGGCACCCTTTTATCACATAGCACTCCAGCCATCTCTCTCTCCAGTTCCTCCATCCTGCATGTATCCTGCATCCAACTTCCTTCTCAGCCTCACCATCCTCTTTCATTGTTGAACCTAAGTATCTAAAGTCACTGACCTTCCTGATGACATTTCCTTCCAGCTCCAGATCTGTCTCCTGGCTGCCATCCACTTTGCAACACATATACTTCTGCTCAGTCTCACACCTCTCTCTTCCAGTACTTTCCTCCAACTTTCCAGTTTGGCTGCCACTTCTTCTCTTGATTCTGCACACAGCACGATGTCATCTGCATACAACATAGTCTAAGGCGCGTCTTCTCTCACTTCCTCTGTCACCACCTCCATCACAATATTAAATAGGAACAGACTTAATGCAAACCCTTGATGCAAGCCAACTGTCACTGGAAAACTTTGTGTCACTCCCAGGCAGGTTCGAACTTGTCTTCACATTTCTGTACATCTCCTCTACCAACCTGACATATTTCTCCAGTATCTTCTTCTCCCTCAGACACCTCCAGACTTCTTGCCTTGGCACTCTTATCATACACTTTCTCCAGATCAATAAATATCAGATGTAGCTCCCGTTGCTTCTCTTGAAACTTTTCCATCATCTGTCGTACCCCCATCTGTAGCTGATCGACCAGGCATGAAGCCAAATTGATCCTTTGCAATCTTTGACATCAACTTTATTCCTCTGTAATTCTTACAGAGGATTCTTACTCTAATAAATAAAATAAATAAATCAGCTAACGCCTTTTATTCCCTAATAGGGAGTAGGCAAGGCCTTTATACCCTATCTATCTTTTGGAGACTGAGTGGGCAGTGCAATCTCCACCAGTAGCCAATCAGAGATATCTGGCCCATGTCTATCACTAATTATAGGTGGCTACTGATGAAGAGACCAGCAAACAAGTGCTGTCATCTCTTGGTGCCTAACCCTAACAGGATATGTTATTGTCTGAAACAATGTGAGTACTACGATCGATTTTCTTGAATTTACGGAACGAAAAACCCGAGTTTCCAGGAGGAAAAACCCGCTTGCCCATGCCAGAGATCGACTAACTCGGGAACTGGTCGAAGATAGGCTTAGAAAAAGTTCCTCCAGTCGGCGACTAGAGTTAGGTCTAACTTCGAGCGGCTAAGCACAGAGGACGCAAGCGCCACTTCCAATGAACTACAGAGGCCTTTTTAAAATAAATCAGCTAATGCCTTTTATTCCCTAATAGGGAGTAGGCAAGGCCTTTTACACCCTATCTAGTTTTTGGAGATTGAGTGGGCAGCTCTAATAAATTTATTTACATTATTACTGTATTTGTATGCTTTGCATTTTTGTATTCCAAGAAAGAAAATATCACAGTTCTAAAATTGAGGTTTAAAAAAAAAAAAAAATTAAAGCAAAATACCAATTAAAATCATAGGTCTTAACGAACAGCAGTATTTTAGATCTCATGACAACTGTGCTGTTTTTCTGTATTTTGTTTGGTTTCGTTTGTAAGGTTATAGAATAATTGGTAATGGTAATTATTCAACAAAATTCATTTTATTAAAAAATAGTATAATCAAATATTCTCATTTTATATCTGAAAATATACTTAGAATCTATCTAATTATATAAAATATTGTGAAATTTGATTTAATATAATTTTTGTTTGTATTTTATTTATTTTAATATTTATTTATTGTAAACGATGAGCTTTATTCGCCCTTCTTTTCGTATGCAGTTCACGCGAATACAACAGACATGCGCAGATCAAAAAGAAAAAAAAAATATGGCGGATGTTTTGAGCTACTGTTTATGTACTTGAGTGTTTATGCGAAAGTAGTGATAAGCCGAAGTCTATTATGTAATGTATCTAGTAGACAATATGTTGAAAGAGTTGAAAGAGTTTCTCATCATTTAAGCGCCTCTTATGAGGTAAGGAATTTAAATGTTATTCATAAATTTCGGCTAGAAAGGAACATAATAATTAGCTGGAGTTTTTTTTTTTTTTTTTTAATGATGCTATCTCCAAAGCGAAGAATTATAATCTTCTGACCGGCAGACTAATTTTTCGCATTTTTGTCATTTGTTCATGCCAAATGACACTTGTTTGCCTGTGGCAGTAATAGAATGTTTTTGAAAGGAACAGTTACATCGGTAGAACATAAAATAAGTACTGAGTTCCATTTAAATTGGTAGAACGTAACAAAATAAGAATTGCAGTCCATGAACTGAAACACATGTAGAATTGTAAGATATCACTAAGGTATGGAATAATATAAACAGTCATAAAATAAAGATATTTTTTCTTTTTAATTACTGCTTGTATAGAAGTGGTAGTAATATCCTTTTATAGTTTCCAGCATTGCACTCTGTCTTAAAATGGCTGTGACATTCACTGATTACTTTTGCCTACCTGTAAAAGATGATATTTTTATCGCGTAGATTAGAATTTTTAATTTATTTTCTAGTTCGCTGTATACCAGTAACATTTAGATTCTGTGTGGACTCAAAATTATTATTGACAGATAGCATTTTTTTTTCATATAACATAGGTACTTTAATTTAAAATCTGTGTAATTTTTTTTATTGAATTAGTCCTTTCTGTATGGCGAATTTGTGAGATAAACAATCGTTTAATAGACGACTGCGTTCATTAACATACTTAAGAATAAAAATAAAATAAAAAATTTGGATATCCTGGGTTAATTTGTATAGTGCATTTTTCTTGTAAATTGTGCGTGTGCACACACACACACACACACATTTGTTTTATACATTAGCTCTGTAATCAAAATAAAGAAATAGGCTCGAATCATAATCATAGTCCTGATTAAAAGATACATTGAGTTTAGACTCATCTCAATAATGAGTACTTCAACAAACCTCCAATTTGAGAAAGTCAATTTAGTTAGCACCATACGATTAAAAGTACCTTATTAGATATCTGTCTACTCGTATGTATATTATTCCTTGGATTTTGTTATTGAAATTCGGTGATGAATTTATTTCAATTTGGTATTTGGGATCCTTACAAAAAATTTTGTGGAGATGAGTTCATTTGCAAAGGAAAAATTTGTCAAAAAATTTCGAAAAGATACAAAATAACAAGTCTGCTCTAGCTGGATGAACTTAATGAAATGTAGTATTTAGGATTTTCAATGGTTTCAGTCGGACAATTTTTATTATCTTTTTTTTTTTTTTTTTTTTTTTTATCTAAATGATTCTACCGATAATAATAATAATTCCGCTTTGGTTGCATGGAGTGCAATGAAACTTGGTGTTTAAATTCTTTATCATGATTTGTCTTCATTCGGACCATTTCTACTGGCAAAAATTAGACAAAACAATATTATATATCTATAGTACATAGGAAACGATGGTCGGGTATAATATTATTATTATTATTATTATTTTAACGGTGTCTCCATGGAGTCAAAAGACTCATCGCGGGAGACCCGACATTGACACACTAACCATTATTTACACAATACCTGTCATACCTCTCCTTAAATTCATTCACAGTTGAAGCATTCACAACCAGTTCTGGCAAAGCATTCCACCCATTCACAACCCTCCAAGTAAAAAATCTAGTCCTAACACCCTTGTTAACCACACTCTTACACAATCTCCAGGGATGACCCCTCGTTCTCTCACATCCTGCATTGGTCTTAAGAATATCATCAGTATCAATCCTGTAAAATCCCTTTAACAATTTAAATACCTCTATCATATCTCCTCTCCTACGTCTATCAGCTAGTTTTTGGAGCCCACAGATCATCAATCTAACCTCATAGGGAACATCCCACACACCTGCAACAATCTTTGTAACCCTCCTCTGAATCCTTTCTACCACTTCCGCATCACCAAGAAATCCTGGCGACCAGATCTGTGCACAATAGTCCAAATGCGGCCTTATTAATGCCTTATAGAGTGGAATAATAACTTCCCTATCCCTGCTTGTTAGTGTGTTCCTCAACAACCATGTAATTTGATGTGATGTTTTGGCAATCTTAGCAATATGCCCTTTAAACTTAAGTTCTCTGTCCACAATAACTCCCAAGTCTCTTATCTCATCAACTTCCTGCAGTTCAGTTCCGTTAATATAGTAAACAGCATGCGATTTCATCCTCCCGAAGTGCATCACCTTACACTTAGCCACGTTGAACTGACAGCCATTTACCTCAGTCCATAGCGTCAGCCTATTTAAGTCATCCTGTAAAATATCCACATCATTTGAATTGATTATCGCTCTTCCCAATTTTGCATCATCAGCAAACAAGTGGATATTTCCATTCAAGATATTTCCAATATCATTGATGTACAAATTAAACAATAGAGGACCAAGAACTGAGCCCTGAGGTACACCACTAGTCACTTGCCTTTTCCTGGACTCAGCTCCTCCGTAAACCACTCTTTGATATCTGTCCGCCAGCCATCCTTTAATCCAAATCACCATCTTCGGATCCAAACCCATTTGCTCTAATTTATGTAACAGAGTTCCATGTGGAATCCTGTCAAAAGCCTTTGCAAAGTCAAGCAGTATCACTGAGTAAGGATTTCCTTTATCCAACTCCACTGTTACTTTATTATAGAACGTAAGCAAATTACTTAGGCAAGACCTACCTTTCACAAAACCATGTTGCCCCTTATAAAGTATCATATTGCTGTCCACCCAGTCCTGAATTCTAATTTTAACTAATTTCTCCAAAATCTTAACCACCACTCCAGATATATTGATTGGTCTATAATTTGCAACATCAGTCTTAGAGCCTCCCTTGTGCAATGGAACTATTTTCCCCTCTTTCCACTCTATTGGCACTTTACCAGAACTGAGGCTTAAATTAAACATCCTGGTTAGAGGAGTTGCTAATTCTCTTGCACATTCTCGTAACACATGGGCCGATATGCCATCTAACCCAATGGCAGTGTTAGCATTAAGGTTCTTTAATATATTAAGCGCCTCAATTTCATCTATCTCTATACTCTCATCTGTCAATGGCACATCTGACACTGCACTATCACTACGAAGATGGTACACTTTTGCGAAATGATCACTAAGCAACTCAACTATTTGATTAGCTTCAGTAATTTCCTTACCATCAACACTTTTTAAAGTAATCTTTCCATGGATATTCTTCCTTTTACTAGCCACATAGCGAAAGAACTCTTTAGGGTTTCTTTTGGATTCATCAGCTAGTTTCCTCTCATAATTAGCTTTGGCTTTCCTTACCATACAGGTTACTCTCTTTGCCTGTACCTTATATTGCTCATTGGAACGCTCATCACCTTTTTCTTTATATGTCTTCCACAACCTTTTCTTTATCTGCAACTCTTGTTTAATAGTATTAGTCATCCATTTTACTCCTACTTGATTTCTCCTTCTGACTCTGGGAATACAGTCTGATACAGCTTTCTTCAAATACTCCTTGAGAATCTCCCACGCACCATCAACATCTCTCCCCTTGAATTTCTCATGCCATAATACAGCTGAAAGCTGACTTCTCAGCTTGCCATAATCACCAGCCTTGTAATTCCACATATACCCATTCTTATTAGAATATTCAGTACGTCTTTCAATCTCCCAGGTCAAGACCACATGATCGCTTTCCCCAAGTGGAGACAATGTAACTAAATTACTTACTGATATGTTCTCCGATGTTATGACCAGATCTAACACTCTAGAATCTCTTGTCCCTTCCATCACATGCTGTCTCAGGTAATTATCTCTTAACAAATGTATAAACTCCATTTCCGTTGTTCCTTGTGACCATTCCTTCCCCCAATCTATGTCCCCAAAGTTAAAATCCCCCATAATAATTACTTGACCTTTACTCATCGTGCTAATTTGCCAATACATGCTATGTACATTCTCCCTTATTCCTTATATTAAAAAGGTGCGTTTAATAATCTCATTCTCATATAGTGATATTCTGTGATCGCAATTGAACATCTTTTTTTGCCTAATATATAACATAATAATATTGCTTTCCACTAAAAATGACTACGATTGAAACCAAAATTAAAATGACTCAATAAATTTTAGTGGAGATCCTAAATACCAAATTTCCTTAAATTATATCCAGCCACAGCAGAATTATAATTGGTTTCTAATTGTTTCGCTAAATTTTGCGAATGAAAGCGGTCCGAAGGTAACCAAAGTTGAGTTCAGTGGACTAACTTGAGCGTTCATCCTAGACGTTGATCTTCATTTAATTAATTTATTTATTTATTTTTATTTATTAATTAACTTTATTTAATCCAGCCAGAGTAAGCACAGTTACTGCATTATATAATTTTTAAACGACATGTCAAATTTTGCACGGGAGAATAGCCCGATTTAAACGAAAATTGTGGTTGTTCAACACAATAAGTTCTAAATAATATGTTTCAGTAAAATCCGTCCTGCCAAAACCGAGGAGTAACTTGAGTATGCACGAGTGAACCGACGGAAAATGAATCTTGTTAGCACCTATCTTACAAGCCTTTTTAGAAATGAATCTAAAACGCTTCTGGTGTGATAATGAATGAAGTCACCATTCAACAGGATTTTTCCTGCAAAATAGGCAAAACCAACTAAAGAATAGATGGAATCAACCGATTTAAATATACTGACCTCGGACTTAGTCGTTTCGGTCATAATTCCAACCACTGCCTTTTAATGATTGTCTGTCTGTTCCATATTTGTTTTACATGCAGGTAATCAACACATTAATCAAATAAGAAATATTAGTTTTGTGCATGTGGTGCATGAGCACTCTCCCCTGTACGCATCTTTCTAGATTCAATCCCGGTTGTAAAAAAAAAAGGGAAGATAACCTCTTGTACACGTACTTGCATATCATAAGTAAGAGGATAAACTTTTGAAGACAACATTATCAAAAGAAAGAAAGAAAAAGAAAACAGGAATATTAATCTCTAGAAGCTGACGATAACTGGCTCGATTTCCTTAAACAACAACTGAAAAAAAAAAAAAAAAAAAGACGAAACATCACTGATAACTCAGGACCAGTTCCTCTTATCGCAAATAGCAGGTTCATGGACGCGCTGTACACACTCTGAGTGAAGTCGCTTATGTCAGACCGTCCCACAATTCCTCTGTATTTTCCTTATGCACTTCTTTATACCATAGAGAATGAAGAGGATATTTCAACCCTGTACTCGCCAAGATCATGGATTTACTATGGGTTTACTATGAAGATGTAAACATATAATGTTTTGTGTTTATATGCATTTTTTACAGTTCAGTATTAAAAGAAGATTGTGTTGTGTTAGTGACGTGTTTATATTTTATTTGCATGCAAGTACAATTTTTCTGTACGCGTTTTCTCACTTTCTGGCATGATAATTATAAGTTTTGGACATACTCGTATTAAGGAGCGTGTCAAAAATGATATCAGGATTGTGTATTACTGATTAACAGGTTGAGAATTTGTAGGCTGCAGACACTAGCACAGGAGAAAGAGAGGTGATATGATTGACACAAACTTCTGAAAGGGCTATTCAGAATTTCAGTAGGCGGAATTTTTCATTTTATGGAGGATGGAGAAAGAACCCGAGGGCATCCATGGAAGTTGAGAATGAATGAAGGGAGTGAGGGCTAGATTTTTATCTTATAGAGTAGTGCGTGGTTGGAATGGATTGTCTTTAGATACTGTGTGTACAAGTAGCGTGAATGAATTCAAGTGAATGGTACAACAGCTGATGCAAACAGTATGCCCTTCCTCGATGAATTCCTGATTCCCTAGAGGTCTCTCTCGTAATTAAACTTCAATTTAGTTTTATGGTTAGAAATATTTAAAAATATTACATTAATTTTTTAACTATAAACTTGTGAGGAAAATAATTTGACGCCATACGCAGTTGCTTAAATGTCAGATCCTTTAATAAAATTTAAATATATCCCTTTCTACTTGTAAGCTTTAAATTTGCTAAAACGAAAAAAAAAAAGTTAAGAAGTTCTGATTATAAGTGAAATACAGTTAATCGTTATTCGTATTATTAATACAGAGTAGAATCTTTCAGACGACATTTTAGAAATTGGCCGAAGTGATTTTATTGGAAATAATTGCGTTCGTCAGGGAGGAAAAAAAAACTTGTCTTGTTCATATGTTATAAACATGTTACAAAGTTTAAAATCCAGATTGTTTCAAAACCGAATAAGAAACTCAAAGATTGGAATCAGAGAGTTTCATGCCGAATATAGTAAACTATATAAAGTATAGGCGATCACTAGCGTGAGCTAATGCAAGTGACCCTAGTACGTAGTACAATACCGGACAACTCGTTGCAAAGGTGGGGAATGTTCAGATCGCTATTCTTAGGTATTTTCCATAATGTAAAAACACATTTCCTAGGAAATGTATGCTGTTATTACATTATGGAGGGAGGTCACTACACAGACCGGTTTCAGCCTTATGAATAAGTAAAGCCGTCTCTAAAAATTCGGACGATCCCTAGGCCACTCAATCGTGGGCGAAAGACCGTCCATCTCAGCGTTGTCTCCACTCAGTGATGGCCTTCCACCCACACGCCACCACCGAGCAGAACCGCTCAAATTCCGAAGAAAAGCATTCACTGACAAAACCCCTCAGCGGGCCGTGCCGGAGAACACTTTCCCCGGAGACTCAAATTGCTCCCTTAAGGTAAAAACCTTAAGAGAGCGAACTCATAATAGCCCTCACCGGTTTCAGCCTTTTTTTGAGGCTTCATCAGTGAGTAGAATGGGAGTTAATGTCTTTCATCATCGGCCTTTGGAGTATAAAGATTGCTGAGGGTCAGCAGGTAGTAATAGGGGAGATTAAAGAAAGGTAGAGTAGGACAGTAGTAGGTAAAAAGAGGCCTCAGTCAAACCGTTTAGCTGTATAACCCAGAGGTTGTGGCTAAAAGGTCTGTAAAACATCATCTCCTTACACCTGTTCTAAAAAAAAAATCTTTGAAATAAACTTTTCTTATATGCGCTCGTAAAATACTTTTAATTTAACAATTTAACTGACCAGGTGTCTTTGGAGGTCATCTTCTAACATCTGTTTTAGTATAAAACTTAAATCGGATTTTTTTTTTTTTTTTTTTTTTTTTTCAGTGAGTAGCTAGACCATAATACCAAAGTGTATAGAGAAAAGAACGTATATACTCTGCTATACGAGTTTTCAAAGAGGTGCAACCATTAAGTTACTAAAATATAAAGAGCTAATAAGCTTCATTTCGGCGATATAAACAATATTTTAAAATAAGGGGATATAAAATCCACATTGTTTCAAAAACGAATAAGAAACTCAAAGATTGGAATCAGAGAGTTTCATGCCGAATACAGTAAACTATAAAGTATCGGCGATCACTAGCGTGAGCTAATGCAAGTAACCCTAGTACGTAGTACAATACCGGACAACTCGTTGCAAAGGTGGGGAAAGTTCAGATCGCTATTCTTAGGTATTTTCCATAATGCAAAAACACATTTCCTAGGAAATGTATGCTGTTATTACATTATGGAGGGAGGTCACTACCCAGACCGGTTTCAGCGTTTTTTTTGAGGCTTCATCAGTGAGTAGCTAGACCATAATACCAAAGTGTATAGAGGAAAGAACTTATATACTCTGCTATACGAGTTTCCAAAGAGGGGTGCAACCATTAAGTTACTAAAATATAAAGAGCTAATAAGCTTCATTTCGGCGATATAAACAATATTTTAAATTAAGGGAATATAAAATCCACATTGTTTCAAAACCGAATAAGAGGCCTCAAAAAATTCTGAAACCGGTCTGGGTAGTGACCTCCCTCCATAATGTAATAACAGCATACATTTCCTAGGAAATGTGTTTTTACATTATGGAAAATACCTAAGAATAGCGATCTGAACTTTCCCCACCTTTGCAACGAGTTGCCCAGTATTGTACTACGTACTAGGGTCACTTGCATTAGCTCACGCTAGTGATCGCCGATACTTTATAGTTTACTATATTCGGCATGAAACTCTCTGATTCCAATCTTTGAGTTTCTTATTCGGTTTTAAAACAATGTGGATTTTATATCCCCTTAATTTAAAATATTGTTTATATCGCCGAAATGAAGCTTATTAGCTCTTTATATTTTAGTAGCATGTTACAAAGTTTTATAGCAGTTTCATAATCATGTTGCTCTTATTTTATAGCAGTTTCATAATCATGTTGCTCTTATATATGTAAAATTCCAGCAGAAATAAGTGCAACCCTTGGTCTGTTTCATGTACGATGTTAGATGGTCGCACTACTCACAGCTTTCAAAAACCGTTCTTTACCGATACACAAGCTTTTAACGCGAGCAAATTTTACATTTCTTTTCTCCCTTCCTCCCAGAAAAAAAACTCAAGAGTATTGTGGTGACAAGTTGGAATCGAAGGTGAATGGTTTGAAAGTAGTCGATCATATTTAAGTAATCAGGTGCTACACATCTGGTCACTGACGCCGAAACATTCAGCTGTTCCATCATCAGTTATAGATCCAACTCATTTTGCGCGCGCACACACACACACACACACACACACACACACACACACACACACACACACACACACACACACACACACACACACACACACACAGTTCCCGGGATACGTTTCAGAGAACGTCTTTAGGTCGATTTGTATTAACTCGGAACCCTGATGAACAGCACATATACGGTAATAATAATAATAATAATAATACAATGGCTCATATGTAGCAATAATAATACCCCTGTTCTGTAATAATAAGATACAGAAACTATTGTGCTCTTTCTTTTAATTCAAACAAAGAGAACAGAAACAGAAGGCTAACATTAAGCGGAAGGTGATGATGGAATGGTACTGAAGAGGATGTAGTGGGTGCTGGAGAATTAGGATTGAATCAGGATCAGATTCTGATGCTAGAGAGGATGGACCAGGTGCTGGAGAATTAGGATTTGATTCCGTTGCTGGAGGAGGGGAAGGAAAGCTTACCACTGAAGTCGGTTTCTTGAAAAATGTATCTAGGGTTGTTTACACAGCCTTTTCTTCTTCTTTTTTCATCATAAATAGCATTGTAGCAGCTGATATTTTCACTAACTGCAAGGCAAACCTTTATAAACCCCTCAATGTCAGGATCTTGCTCCTCAAGCTTAGCAAATCCTGCTTCAACGAGACGAAAGGCTTTAGCTAATTCTTTTGTCGAACTTTCTTGGCTCTAGATCTTCTGATTCGTGTTCTTATGTTTCGATCAACTGCTTCTCTATCTACATAAGGTCTTCATTGGTTAATTCTTGTCAGTGACATCATTTTCATTGATATCCAATTGCACTGCATTGCTATTCTCCACCACAGCTTTTATGGCTTCGGCGATGTCGTCTTCTGTGAAGCCAGGAAAATCATCACAGAACTGAGGGCAAAGTTTGTTCCCCACCCCTTTCATTGTTGATTACTTCACTTCCTCCCAAGAATCAGCAATGTTTTTGATGTCATCCTTTATAATTGTTCCGATAGTTGGAACGACTGGAGCCTAATGCTTTCCCAATGAATGATGGCGTCTGGTCTCTCCGAACGCTTAATTATTTCTACTTTCGTTTCCATTGTAATCATCCTTCCCTTCGTTGCAGGCTTACCTGGACCTGCACTCGACTTTCCCTTTTCAGGCATGGTCATAAAGGTAATCACAGACTCACAAAATCGAATAAAAAAGTTAAGACGAAAGTGATGCTGTGCATAAGTATAAACAATGAGACTAGCCGCTAGCGTAAAGATGCTGCGCCAACGAACTGCTTATGCCATGCAGGTTTGTTTACATCCGCGGAAGAAACTAATTCCGGAATTATTAATTTACTTATTAATTATTCTTATGGGGAGCCCCTTCGTAAGTACGGAACGCCGTAAGTCGGTCATCATAATGCAAAATGGCCATTGTAAATTAAACATTTTAGATGGAAGAAATAAGAAGGTTCTTTTCAAAAGTCATGCACATAAACATTTATTGAACAAAATAATTTACAGATCTTCAGTATACGCGTAATCTCTATCTGCTAATCGCTGCGGTCCAACGTTTCGGTAAGTATACTTTCCTGTCAGTAAAGCGGTTTTTTTTTTCTTTTCTTTTTCTCAATATATTTTGCTGAACGTACCCGTCTTTTCAAAGACTGGTACTTTCAGCAAAAACTTCATCAATGGTAGTGAGACGTTTCCAATGGAATGGTTATTTCGATTTAAGGAATAGATTGAAGTCGGTAGGGCCCATTAGGACTGTAGGAGAAAGAAAGAGAGAAGAGAGAGACTGAGAGTACTTGCTATCCATGCTTTTTAATTTCATATACTTCACGTGAAACATGTGGCGTTGCATTTTCATGCGAGATGAATCCGAACCAGAGTCAGATTCTTCCTCCATTTTAAGTCTCATTTCTCGGAAACAAGAACACTAGAAACAGAAAATGGTCACGTAGCATTTTTACTCAGAGTCTGGCTTACAACTTACTGAAGGTGGAAACTATTACATCATCTCACCTGTCACGCATGAGCGTTGTGCAGAACTTTTGAAATGACCCTCATACATGTGATTAATCACGGAAGACTTTCGATTGATCATAATAAATGGCTACATCATTAAACCAAGTAAACATCCCGATGCGAGTAATGAGAGATAAAACTATGCTTGTTTGTTCTGCTTGCCCTGACGTCTAATTTATTTTTATTCTAGTCAATGGTAAAACAACATCCGCTATTTTTGCTTTCTTGCTGTTAAATAACAACTGAGTACAGGTAACCCCCGTACAACACGGCATTCCTACAACATTCTCTCTCTAGCACTGTTCGAGAATTGGGGAAATCCTCGTACAACACGGGACATGATGAGAGCATTTAAGAACAAGCACCATCTCATGCGATATTTTTCATTCGAACGTGTATGTCGTGTCAGATTTGCGTACAGGATTTTAGAATTTATTAGAATTTTAAATTCATTTTGTTCGTGGAGTATTAAACATATTTTGAGACTTTCACTGTTTTCTTATTTGTACTATTCTTTGTATGTATTATTGAACCTTTTTTTAAAGAAGTGTTAAATATTTCTTTTTTGAGAATTAATTTGTAGCCCTGAGCAATGTCTGCCGGAAGTAAAAAAAGTACCTCTTAAAAGACATTTCATCTCGCTAGAATTAAAAATACAGATTTTGGATCGTCTTAAAATGGGGGAAAAAGTATCATATGTTGCAAAAACCTTGGATTTAAATGAAGCAACAATCCGGACCATACAGAAAAATGATCCGAAAATTAGAGCAGAACAGAAAATTAAAAACAGAGCACCCACACTTGAAGAATGGAAAAAGCTCTTAGTATTTGGGTTGATGACTGCTCAAAAAAACGGATCCCACTGGACACCAAATGTTATTAAACATAAAGCTTTAAAAATTTACAACTACTGTATTTAAAAGAAAATGGAGACTCTGCTATTTAACCCCGACTTTGTTGCTAGCAGATTTTTAATGCCGACGATATGAGCCATTGGTGGGGGAAAAAATGCCCAGGAGAACATTTATTTCAAAAAATGAAAAAGTTGCACCAGGTTTTGAAGCATCAAAAGACCGTGTAATATTACTTATGTGCAGTAACGCTTCAGGCGATCACATGGTAAAACCCATGCTAGTTTATAAATCCCTTAATCTTCATGCAATGAAAAACCTAAATAAGAGTGCTTTATCGGTATATGGGACGCAAATAAGAAAGCTTGGATAACTACTGATTTATTTAAAAAATGGTTTCTAAACTATTTTGTACCAAGTATGGAAAACTACTTAATACAGAAAAATCTAGATTTTAAAGTTCTACTGATGTTGGATAATGCACTCAGCCATCCGAAAGATTTAAATCACCCAAATGTCAAAATAATTTTCTTACCACCAAATACAAGTTCATTACTTCAACCGTTAGATCAGGGAATTATAGCTACATTTAAAACTAATTACATCAGAAAATCGTTGCAATGGGTTTTGAATAAAGTCGACGAAGAATCTATCGAAGTCATGGAAACTTTTTACAATTTTGGACTGTATTAATCTTATAACTTCATCCATCAAAGATATAAAACCGACAGCGTTAAATGCCTGTTGGAAAAATATATGGCCAGAGTCAGTTCAAAACGAAAATCTAATCGAGCCAGCAGAAAACAGAATGGATGCAATAATAGAACTTGCTAAGTTTCTAGGAGGGGAAGGCTTTGACGATATGAATGTCGAAGATATTCAAGAATTACTGGTGGAAGAAGAGACTGATGAAGCAAATTTGGTGGAAATGGCTTCTGGGAAAAACCAAATTAATTCAGAGGACGATAGCACAGATGGCAACGATGAAGTTAAACATTTTACCCTAAAAAGCATAAAGAAAGGCCTAGACTTAGCCGAACAATTGGAGTTAAATTTTCTAAATGAAGATCCTTCCACTGAAAGAAGCACAAATTTTAAGAGAGAACTTCACAAGTGCTTAGCTCCATACAACGAAATTTATAAAGATCTCATGGTGCTTATTAGTGATGACGAAGAAAACATTATGTAATTATGTAACATTATATAAACAGTATGTAATAATATTAATATGTAATACTTTTGATCAATTATTGTTTTAACAAACATACATTTCTCTTAGTTATAAAAAGAAAATGGTATAGGTTTTTTTAACTTTTGGAACCTAACCCTGCTTTTTGTATTAGTTCTTTGTTTCGTATAACACGAATTCGCATAACACAGCATTTTTTAGGAACCAAACGACCGTGTTATACGGTGGTTACATGTACTTCAAAACTTGTGTTCAACCAAACTGGAAATAAGTCTAACGAGAAAAAATAAAGAATATTATTACACGCTTCATGAGACTAAACCAAGCCAGAAAAAAACTGGAGGGGGGGACACTTTAAGTCGCTAGGGTACTTAAAAGCAAAAATTCTAAATTAAAAATAAGTTCAAATTTTAATAAATTTAAAAAACTCGCTTCGTTTTGTGAAGTGTATGCTGCGATCAGTAGTATAAGTGAGTAAATTATTGGAAAAACCTCTTTGTTTAATTCGCAAGTACATGTTTAAATAAACATTTCCATTCTTACAGTCCACATATTCAGACTGTAGTTCTCTGAAAGCAGGATAACTAACTTCCTTCCCCTTTACAGTTCTCAAGGGGTTTGATTCAATCTAGCTATTTAAAATAGCTAGATTGAATCCCGTGTGAAACTCGAGGAACTTGATATTTCCAAGGGCTTCATAACTAGAGACTAGTTTACCAATCTTCATATGGTGGAAAATGCATTGACCTCATGCTCTTAGTTTTCTCAGCCGTAATTTCAACTAACACATTTTCCTCCTGTTCCATCCAGCTTAGGAGCCAGCCGCCTACTCTGATTAGATGGATGTGGTTTATCGGGGTTTTGATCTTTCCCACTTGATATACATGTATTTATCTTTAAGCTAAAACAATCCTTTTTGTTTATGGCAAACAAGTCGTCTTTCTCAGAACCACGTATTTTATTGAAATTGAAGTGAATCTGGAGTTAATAAATTACTAAGTTAGTAATTATTCTGTAAAATTACTCCTAAGAAAAAGCATAATGCACCCTATATTTGTAGGCTTTTCTTATAGATATTTTTATAGTGTTAGTTTTCCAGTGTGTGATATTGTCACAACTCTAATCTAGGAGAGTATTTAAGGGTTTCAAACGATCCACCCAGAAACGTTTAATTTTAGTGCATTTGGGATAAACTTACTACTATATCCTACCTACCCTTCTCTTCCACACACACAGCAAACCTTTATAGCTACGATTTTGCAACTGTCTCACCGGGAATTTCTTACCTACCAATTTTTGTATATGAGCACTGGTGTGTTTTCAAAATTGATGACAATGCATGAGATACTCATTTTACCGAGGGGGAAGGGGATATTAATAACAACAGTTTAAAGTGTACTTTTAACACTTTAACCTGCGTATTCTGTATATTCAAGTACAGTGTCTACTTGAATATGTGCAAGCTCTTACCGGCCAGCAAAGAATACAAACTATACAGAATATAGTGCAAAATATTCTCTCTTTCGATTACTCATTGAGTGTTCTTTTCCCAAGCTGTATGTATACCTCTGTTTCACACACCTCTTGTTCGCCAAAAAAAAAAAAAAAAAATTGCAGAAACAATGCAGCGCGACACAATGATATCCCTGTTGTGTGTATTTGTGCAAAATGCAACTACGATATCCGTTGCTTGTCAATTAGTGGGAACGTTCTTGCTGTCATTACACACAACAATGACGGGTTTGTTAATATGTTCGAGCTGTGCGCTGATTTCTCGCTTCTTCCTTGTGATTAGCAGAATAAAAAGGTGCTTTGATTCACTTATAGCAGCAGCTTTTCTATTTTCATGACCCTCCCATAAAATAAAAAAGTATAGGCCAATGTAATTATATCTCAACATATTGCCTGCACAACGTTATTTTATTTCTTTAGTTAGCATCATACATATGCTTGTAGCAGTGGACAATTTTAGGGCAGAACAGCCACTCCCAACTTTTTTCTGCTCCATCTCCAGTTACTGCCTGTTTATAATCTTGTAGACTGGTGGTCGTCAACCTTTTTAACAACAATGTTTATAATATGTATCAGAGTGTCCAAGATTAAGTGATTAACAGTTACTGCTCTCGGTGTATAGGGATGGACAGTTATCTAGTGCTATGTTTCACCACTAGCATAAATGAATCTGTTCCCACCTTTATTTGATAATCGGCATATGCAGTGAAAATATTTTTCACCTAACCAAATAGACAGGTTTAGTAAAACACATCTGATCTCGCGGATAATGCACAGTATGACGAATAACTGCAGTTATCTAGGTAGCAAATTAACTGCCTTTAAACTCGTTCAGAAAAACAAGGCCATAAACCTCCTTCAAGGACATTCTAATAGCCATTATTAAGAAGTTCTGGAATTGGTTTTCAGAAACGAAGTCATTAACACACTCTCGGATAGTACTGTAGTCTTTTCAGATCTCACCAGATAAACATTTTTAGATAAGAGGACAAACTAAATAGAGAGTTAGTGGACAAGATTGATTGCATATGCTTTTATCATATAATGAAACTTGTTGCTACAACTCTGAACAAATGAAGGAATTGCGATATACACCAGCAATATATCATACTGATGAACTACAGTTTTTCAACTTATAAACACTTGGTAATAGAGTGGTCTTCAAGAGGTGGATCAGAATATCATGTTTATGGCACCGTGTTGTACTTGAAATAAGCGCTCGTCTGCTCGCACGTGACGAGTGAGAATTTGTAGTAAAAAATCAGAAGGGTTTAGTTTAATTGAGTCTTATTTTCGTGATTTTATAGCGTGTCTTATATCATAAATATTTTTTAAAATATTTACTTATCTTTACTGTCGCGCCTATTGGAGCATGCAGGTAATTACAAACTCCTGTTTTGTCGATTATCACTGATTTTTGTCGTAATGGAATACGACGATAAGAGGATTATAGACAAACATCATTTTAGCTTTCAAGAGCATTCGGACAACCGCGAAGCAACCTAAAATAGATGCGTCGAGGACGCGGTAATGGGATTATTTCTTATCAAATAATGAAATATGCGAAATTTTAGCCATTAATAATAGATATTAAAGCTGAGAAAGAACTATTATAGAAGATTTTTTTTATTGTTTCCCCGAAACGTACAGTTTCTTTATATTGATTCTAAAATGTAACCTTAAATGTTTTTCGATTGTTTTTTCATTTCCCGCCTCATCATGTGATATCATCTGACATCACTTTGCGTGCGCCACTGTTTCGGAGTCAATAAGAAATCTCACTAATGTACGATTTGTGTGATGTGTTTCTTTACATTCACTATTTGTTTATAATGGCACAGAAGAAATTGATCTTTGTATATAGTAGTTAACGTATTCGCTTGGTGTAATAATACAGGACAAAAATCTATAGTATTAATAAATGCTTATAAATTGACCAAATCTGGGATCCAATGCACGATTGTGATATATTAGGCTGCCCTGGTAGGCCACCCTGCTGACACATGACTAGTGAGCCAAGAAAAAAATCGTCAGGTACTGTCAATAGGATAAAAATTAGAAAACGCTGATAATAAATTTTTACTTTCTAGCTTTTACTTTTTTAGATAAGGTGGACAAAAGAAGTTTCTAGAATTTACAACACACAGTTTGCTATCAAGTAAGGGTAATTTATATTCAGTATATAAACTTAACTTTTTTTTTTTATTAATGATCCCTTCCACGAAACGTTGTAAACCTTTAACATTACCACTGCGAATGGACTAAGAAGCTTCCGTAGTTCAGTCAATATAGACGAAGCCCTTTGGGCGGAAAGACCTGGGTTCGATTCCCGTCAGTGACGTGGGAACCTTTATCTGGTCTCTTTTGACTAAAGGTGAGTTAGCCTCTCTGCTACAGAGGTAGGGTGTTTTCACCCGGAAGCACGTGTTTTTCGTTCTCCAGAACAGGCAAACCGGCCCCCGCTAACACATGGATTACGGTCATGAATACGTCCCAGCCGTATGCCCTCATATTTTATCCGAGCCCGGATAAAATAGGGCTGGGTCAGTGGCGAATTCTCAATGCTTGCTATGTTTGCTGCGCAAGCTCATTAATTGAGAACGAAGTAATATTTATTTGTTAATAAATGCATACATTTATAAGTATTCCATTTAGGCTTTTGTTTTCGTAGACAGAAGACGTTTTAAGCTTGTCCGGCAATAATTGAGCTTTGCATTGTGTATCGAAGGTCGACGCTAGTCAAGCTACCTTGGCTTGCTCGGTTGTGGGAGCATCCAGGTCCTCGCTTCAGCACTGTGATTTCATGCGCGCGCATAGCCATTTCCGCTCCCTCCACGTCATCTCACCCTGTTGCTTAAACACGTGCCATACGCAGTCAAAGTAGCTCTAGTCAGTGAGCTTCAGCCAGCCTTTACAAGTGTGCGTGTTGCTTCGGAAAATTAAGTTACAACCAACTTTTTATGACGATGTTATTGACTAGTTCATAAAGAACTGTAGGGTAGAATTTTTATTCAAGTAGCTAAATTGAAAAAGATAACATATCATTTGTAAAATAAATGTTATATTTGTATGATTAAATGTACATACATTTCTAAATACAGGTAACCCTCATATAACGCGGTACTTATACAACGCGGTTTCGATAAAAACACGGTCTACAAATTGTAGTAACCCTTTATCTTTTCATATGTTTTTCACCGCTCGACTTAAAAATCAAATTTTATCTTCGTTAAATTTGTGTCTGCCTGTATCCCGCATGTAATTATAAGTAGCGAATTCATATTAGGGGAAATACTCTTTAGCACGCATGTACCTCAATTGTTTACCGTATAAAATGTTTATTGTTGAAAATTGTCCTCGTTTCTGCCAAGAAAGTGCATTAAAAATTATAAGTGCGTTCATGTGAAGCTGAGGCTTTATTTTCTGGTGAATTACATACAATATGTAATGCTTGCCTTTTTGTGTAAAAAATTACTTTTATGGTAATGGCCACAAACTGCAACGAAAGGGAAAAACCAAAATTGAAAACAAAATTAATTTCTCTCGAAGAAAAATATTCAAAATCTTGGATCGGTTGAAAAATGGAGAAAAACCTGGAGTTTTTGCAGGGAATTTGAATTTAAATGAATCAACAATTCGAACAATCAAACAAAATGAACATAAAATCCGAGAAAGTGTTTATTGCTGGGTCAACGATAAGTGCAAAGCGCGTTGCTCGTGTACGCGATATTCTAATAGAAAAATGGAGAAATCTCTAATGATTTCGATAGAAGATTGCACCTCAAAAGAAAATTCCTATATATGGAAATGTTATTAAACAAAAAACTCTCAAAGTTTATAAACATTTATAGTGCAGACCAGGTGTTCAATGCGGATGAATCTGGGTTATATTGGAAAAAAAGTGCAAAAATGCACCTATATTTCGAAAATGAAAGATTAGCTCCTGGATTCAAAGTTTCCAAAGATAGAATTACTCTACTGTTATTAACCAATCCTCAAATCCTCGTGCTATGAAAGATGAAAATATGCACTATTTTATTTTGCCTAAAACATTTATTCATTATGTGCAATGAAGTTTAAGTACAATTTGTAATTTTTATACTATGTATTTGTTTCATAGTTTAAGTTTTCTTAAATTACATGAATTACCTGAATTAAATAAAAATATTTTTTTGTTGGATATGTCATTGTTGTTTATATAATTAAAAAAAAAAAAACGATTTCGGAACATAACCCTACTTTTTCTATTTTCGATCTGAGACTCGCATAACGCGGCATTTCTGTGGAACCTAACATCCGCATTATACGAGGGTTACCTGTACATAGTTTTAAATGATCAGTAATTCATTATTCCGCTAATCAGACTTCAATCATATCTCTCATTGATAGCAAGAGCATGCGTGAATTTCAAGGCCAGCATTCGCCCCTGGGTTGGGGAAAGCAATGGTGAACTACTCTAAAAAAATCTCACCAGGAATACTTTGTGAGCACAGCCTACAAAATCACCTATGCCCCGAAACGACGGTTCATATCTGACTGGGAGGGGAGGGGGGGGGTTGATCCGAAACGACTGAAAGGGAAAATCAGATCATTGGACTAAGGATTAGCAGAATTATCGGTTAGTTGCAGGAATTCTCTTCTATACACCAAACATGAATCTTTTTCAAGCAGCTTCATACCTACACTTAATAGGGTAGTGGTCTCACACTAGTTGAGGAAAATCGCATGCCTACCTACCACCATCTAAAATCACAAATATCATTGCTACAATAATACCCTAAGTTAGAAATACCATTGCTATCCATACCCTAAATTAGAGAGCTGAGACGTATCTACTTGGCCAACCATATCGAATCGACGAAATAGCAAATTGCAATGTGTCACTATTATGCTTTTTGAAAGACATTGTTTAAGAGATTAAAATTAGAATCATTATTAAAAAAACAAAAAAAAACAGACTAACGCATATATTACAACAGGAGGTGGAGAAGAGAGTTATAAGGCCCAAAATGACCTCGAAGACTATCATTGGCTTTTCTTTCCTGCAAATTTTATGACTTCATCAATCCATCGTCATTTTGGATATCGTTATGGTCGTTTTTCCTCCCGTGGAATCCAATCCGGTACTTCTTCCTTCCATCTTTCGTCTCTTGTCTTCGAGCAATATGCCCAGCCCACTGCCACTTCAGATGTTTCAACTCTTTCCATAATGTCAGAGACTTTGGTATGATTTCTCATCCCATTAATAATTTGGTGATCCAGTCTTTTACTAACAAGCCTTCATCTTTTCATACCGTACTAAATTCTGTTGTTCATAGTTTGACTTTCCTTTGCGTTTAATATTATATCTATGTTTCGCAGCCATGTCAATATAGAGAGAATGCACTTTTCCTTTTTAGGCAGAGTGGTAATTGACTTTTGAATATTGACTGTAATTCGGTTCACCAGTAGGATGTGGTTCGAATCCTGCCATACGTATTGATGTTTGTGGATGTCTTTAGGTGGGAGATGAATTTCATTGCCTGATGCGAGTGTTCCATCCCGCTTATTGGAGACCTAAAGTGGCTTGAAAAAATACGTGACTCCTCAGCTTGCTGGTTTCGTGGTGTCTTAAGTACTGTACATGTTTTTGCCAAATCAAATGCTTTCTCATAGTCAATAAACCAAGACATAATGGTAGTTTGCATTCATTACACCGTTCAATAACTGCTGTACAGTTTGAATAGTCCCTTTTTGCTAAAGCCACTTCGAAAAGCTGCCTGTTATTTTGTCTGTAAGTTCTAGAGTTGCACAAAGCATATGAGTCAAAACTTTTGTAAACACTTTGTAAATCACTGATAGTACAGTGATGCGTCGATAGT
Organism: Typopeltis vanoorti; assembly: GCF_054136105.1. NCBI lineage: Eukaryota > Metazoa > Arthropoda > Arachnida > Uropygi > Thelyphonidae > Typopeltis > Typopeltis vanoorti. The sequence continues at coordinate 44,665,644 of NC_143552.1, forward strand.
TCATGTCTTTTGCTTCACCTTTTGTTGTGTATCATAATAAGTATAACTATTTTCCAAGATCTTGGAAATCATTTTTCTTTGATATTGTTCGCTCATTTCTTATAGTTTCCAGGACCCTGAAGTGAGGTGTTAGTCAGAAGTTACTACTTCCTAGCGGGGGTGGGGGGTGTACCATCAATCTCCGAAAGCCGTGCCTGACACATGGAGCAGGCGCCTGTGCAGCTGCACCTTACTTGGTGGACAGTCGTTGCGGTTGATCTTCGGGGTACCTCCTCAGGAACATGCTTATTTAATGGCGGCATAGGGCACCATATCACAAAACGTCTGTGACGTTTTGATTTGAGAGGTCTTGCCAAGGACCACTCAACCACCCCTGATGAGAGTGCTGCTGTTAGTCTGGAACTGCTTATTCATCAGTTACCTTGCTTATTTTGCAGCTGCCCTCCATACTTGGCGGGGGTAGTCAGATCCATCACCTGTGGATCCGTCCGGTTGCGGTCAGCTCCGCGACCGGACAGGTCCACACTTTTCTTCAGATATAGGTTGGAAAGACTTGGGTTCAAATACCGTCTAGCACGTGAAGAACCTTTATCAGGTGAGTTAGCCGGTCTCATACAGTGGTGTGGTAGAGTATTTACTCTTGGAAAATTCAGGATTTTCATCTCGCAAAACAGGCATACCCCCCCCCCCCAGTGAACAGACATGAAATACTTGCCTTTAGAGGGATGCAATACAGGAATGGCAAGCCGGCCGTATTAAATGCCCAAAAAGCTAATCAGGGAACACAATCCGTCTTGGATAGACGAGAATTAGATAGTTATATAAAACATGCTCATTCTGTCGGATGAGCATGTTTTAGATAGTTATATAAAACATGCTCATCCGACAGAATTCTTTACGCAGTTTTTTTTTTTTTTCGTCTTACTAACAGTGTTATGTTCGCTTTGCAAAAAACATGATTGCAACATGATAGGGTCCTTTACAGCAGTGCTTCCCAAACTTGTGGACGCCAAGGCTCCCTTTGGAAAAATTAAAATATTTCACGACCCCCATCATAAAAAAAGAAAATCGTAATATAGACATATATTATTATAATATTTATTGTATTTATATTCAATGCAATTTGTATTCAAGATTTTGCGTTTGTAATCGTTTTTGTGGTATTTCATTTCCAAGGTATTGATAAGAATACCTTTGAAATGAAACTTATATGAATAAGCATATATTTACTAATATTCATTCATCGCCGAAATACGCAAGAAGCAAAATTTGTGAACCAACACCAATGTGTGATTTTTTCCATTAAAATATAAAAAAGAACAAAAAAGAAATGATAAATAATAAAAATTAAATACGTTTATTTTAAGATAAAAAAATCTACTTAGTCTTAAAACATTTTAAATTTGTTTTCATTATTTCACGACCCCCCCTCAACAAAACGTACGACCCCCAAGGGGGGTCGCTTCCCAGTTTGGGAAGCGCTGCTTTACAGGACAACTTTATTCTGTGATACGGCTTAGATCTTGCTGGGTCTTTCGCTGTTTTCATTTCTGACAACACCCATATTGTCACTGGAAAGAAGGCCAGATGAGAATGTAATGTATATATCCTAAATTCTGATAATTATCCCATAGGTTTTCTGACAATTTTCATAATTATATAATTATCTTACCTGTTATAATTCAGAAATTAGTTAAACTGCGGATTTAAAGGATTTTCGTGTATCTAATTTGAAGGTTAATTTTCAGATCAACGAAGGTGACTTTGAGTTTTATATCACTCAGTTTAGAAGAAAACATTCTTTTTTTCTAAACCGAGCAAGTAAAACTGTTACTCCTCCTCCCCACCCTTTCCAAACCCTTGACAGGATTTTTGAAGCAGGCCCAGTTTTATATGTAATGGAAACAAAAGTATCAACTCAGGATTCACTTATGGTATGTATGGAACAGGAGACAAACGAAAGACGCGATCATCCTCGACAGGATCATTGCCTTATTTGCATTATTGCCTTTCGTTGTAATACTTCACATTTTTTTGTATTTCATAATAAACATAACCTTTTTCCGTGAATTTGTATACTGTTAATAGCTAAACAGCTGCTTCAGATCTATTTGAATTCTCATGTAACTAGGCAGAAGTCTATTCTCAGCAAAATTTACCTTACTCATCTCGTGTAGAAAGCATCCAGCATCCAGCATCTGAAGTACTATCTTGTTGTGCAATAACAGATTGAAAAATATTTTGAATGTAGAAGGCATCTTGCCGTGACATTTCTAAAATATTTTAAAAGAAACAAACATATTTTTCAACCAATTTTCAATCAATGAAAATATTGTCTTATTTTTTTTTTTTACAGAACATTGACTATTCGTTGAGGTAAAAAGTCGATTTTCATCATGTTGACTTATGTAATTTCAGTGGTAAGAGACACTCATATTTGAATGGAAGATTTTGATTATTGGAGCTTAGTGCTGCACAGTATGAAATTGCTATATTTTTGGTATTTCATTTATATATTTTTCATAGATTCATTTCGATTACCTTTCTCTGTTGGCTTAAAAGTAGATTAATGTTCTCCATTTTAGGTTACTAGCCTGGTGATGGATAGTCCAGTGGTAGGGCGGCTACCTTAAGACTTCTGAACTAGCTTTCTTCCAAATTTAAACTCGTAGGAGGAATAGGGTGTTTGAAGGGGAAAGAGTTGATTTTAGAGGGGGACATAGATATGGGCCAGAAATGGAAAGACCCTATAGCCCTCGAGTACTCTAATAAGGGTCATAAAGTTTCCTATAAGGCCTTATCAGTTGGCTGATAAGGCCTTATAGGAAAGATTAAAGTGAGTGGATCTTCTTCAAAGTAGAGGAAGAAGAGGATAGATCCAGCTAGGGCTGCAGTGCTTCCCAAACTTCTGGATGTCATGGCTCCCTATGGAAAAATTAAAATATTTCACGGACCCCCCCTTCGAAAAAAAATCGTAATATAGACATATATTATTATAATATTTATTGTATTTATATTCAATACAAAACATACACACCGAATATTGCAAAAATCAAATGCAAATATTACATTTTTAGCATTTTACATACATATTTGACATGTCACACATTATCTCATATTTTTATATAGATAGATATATTGTTATTGTACATTTGCAGTACAAGCACATGAAACTTAAAACGATTAGTAATAAAGAAAGAATTAAAAACATAAAAGAAGTTTCATAACAATTTAATGTGATGGTGTGTTTCAATACTGCTACACAAAAAGTCAATATCAAGCGAAATATTTGAAACTGCAATTCTTAGATTTCTGCTTTGAAATGAAACTTATATGAATAAGCATATATTTACTAATATTCATTAAGCGCCAAAATACGCAGGAAGCAAAATTTGTGAACCTGCACCAATGTGCGATTATTTTTCCATGAAAATATAAAAAATAACAAAAAATAAATAATAAGAAATACGTTTCTTTGAAGATAAAAAAAAAATCTACTTAAAAACATTTTCAATTTGTTTTCATCATTTCACGGCCCCCCTCAACAAAACCTACGGCCCCCAAGGGGGCCGCGGCCCACATTTGGGAAGCACTGAGCTAGGGGACCATGGGAGTGCCACTTCCTTTACAATCAAGATGATTGTCCCTTATGGCCCTGTTGTTCCACGAGTTCTTATTCAGTATATTCGGATCACCCCACCATATCTAGTGGGCTTCCCTATCCACCACCCAAACGCTCTCTTTAGAGGTTACGGGGTTAGGAAAAAGAAAACCAGGACGTCCTCTAAAGAGATTCGACGATGATTCTAAGGCCGGAACAAGCCACTCTAGGCCCAAATCCTTGAAAAGCATGATGATGATGATGATGACTTATATTTTTTTAATCATAATTTTTCCAAACTGCGGTTCGAGGGAAGGGGGAAGAAGCTGAAGCCGCATAATTCTTTAATTTGATGAAAGCGAATTATTTTGTTGCCACGTCCTTAAGATGGAAGAAAAAAAAAATTTTTTTTTTCCTGGTTAATTATGGCGGCCATTTTTTTTCGGCAGATCTACTACAATTTCGATGGGTTATAAAATGAATCCCAGCTTATTTCTAGATTGTCATGTTTCTGTTTTTTTTTTTACTGCCATTTTGCATTTTCAAAGAATTATTACTTTTCAAAATGGCAGCCATTTAGGTGTTTGGAATGCCCTTACCCCCCCCCCCCGATTTTATATTCTACCTTGTAGGCTCTGGGTTGAATCCACAAGTCTGATTGCTTTTTTTTTTTTTTTTGGTTTAATTTATGATTGAAGCCTTTCTTTTTCTTCTACAAAAGAAATCACAAAAATTTAAAAACTGCTAACTTTGAAGTCCGAAAAAGTTGTGGAGACAACAAAAAATAAGAAATACTCCTGTTAAGTGGTTATAAAACAAAATTGTAAACAAATTACATGCTGAGAGTTTTTACATGTCACCAGTATTAATTTAAGAGTAAAATAAAACACTAAAAAATACAATTTTTTTCACTTTAATACCAGTAGCCTGTGCAGCCAATTAATTTCAGAAATTAAATAAATTAATTAAAGTAACTGGTTTATAATTTTTGCAAAGGATGTGATATTTTGAATTTTAATAGCATTTCTATAGTAAGTCAATTTTAAGTTTAATAGTTACCATCGTAAATGCAACCGACAGAATCATTCAGTTTTGATGAAATAAATTTTGATGCTCGAGTGATTGCAGCAACTTCAAAGCTCTCTTGAAGCAGAATAGTTTTTGAAGCATTTTTCTTATCGACTGGGATATAGCTGTGAAAACTTCTTGTGATTTCATATTACTGTTTATTACTGTTCATATCTTATTCTTTCTTTGATTAATTTATTACCATATCTAATTTTAAAACCAGCCAGGGACTATATAACCCTCAATGGCCATGTTATTATCATTTTAGTTATCAAAATGCTATTTCCTCTTGAAAATGAAGTGAAGAAGTGAATTGTAAAAAAAAAATAATAAATTAAGGATTGCATTAGAGTTACTTCGATTAGATCTTCGACGATTTATGTAACTGTACGTAAATGTTTTTTTCTTCTTCTCTTTCTTAAACATTCATTCGTTTATTTATTTTTTTTTTTTTTTCACTCTCCCATTTGCTTTTGTCGCGTGGCACACTACTCAGGATCCTAAAAATACATTAGGATCATAGACAGATGCATTAAATATTCCGAAAGATGCAAAAAAAAATTTCAGTTTTCTTTATTTCAAGTCTAGATAGGTTGAAGGAACGAAAAAAACAATGGGAATCAAGTTTGCTTTATAGCCACCTAAGAGTCAGCTGTTTTTAATTTTTTATAAATTTTGAGGCAGTTGTTTTTTCTCATAGAAAACCTTAGACCTACAGGGTAAAGTATAAAATTGAGAAAAAGAGCACTCGGAGCACCTTAAAGCAGGTGGCTGCTATCTCGAAAAAGATTAGTTTGTTTCAAAATGCACCATAAGAATCAAAAAGCGCGCGCGCACACACACACACGCACACACACACACACACACACACACACACACACACACACACACACACACACACACACACACACACACACACACACACACACACACACACACGCACGCACGCACACGCACACACACACATATAACATTAAAGTGAACTAAAAACATCAGAAATTGAACTACCTTAAAACAAGCTATTATAATTTTAAAATCATCCGAAAATTGTAAAAATTCTGTAAATTTGCAGAATAAAAATAGCCACTCTATTAATAAGATGCCAGGAAAAATCAACAGACAAGCAAAATTACATATAAAGGATAGGATAATCAAATAACTTATTCTCATCAAAATACAAAATTATGCAGATTGCTTCACTTTAATTTTTAATTTGATTGGCATGAATGACTCATTAGCAAACCTATAATGGATCACAAATACACAGGATCCTCTCTATCGCAGCTTATTTTGAATGTATATCGAGAGAGAAAAATGGGAGAAAATTTAAACTATTCGGTCTGTATTAAATTCATTATCTGTGTTGCATTTCTGCATTAAGTGCCATGCACTGATTTGATATGGCACGTAGTGGCTTTAAATAATAAGTAGGATTTCTTACTGGATGACTATTATAATAATAGGTCGGGGGAAAATCATTTTGAAAAGGATTCCCCCCCCCCAAAGCACAGAACTTATAAATAGGAAATACCCTCTTGATAACATAGTGGCTTTATAAATAAGAGACAAAAATAATTATTTTGTAACAGATTGTCTTCTTCACAGCTTACTATATTTTAGCCGATCCGAGGATGTGAAGAACATTTTTTTTTTAAATTTTTTTATACTTTGGAAAGTATGACATATATATCATGGCACAAAGAAAAAAAAAATACTACAAATGGTTTCTTTTACTTATAAATTCCCTCTATAATGCAGTCGCGAAGACATTGTCCTTGGAAAGTCGTTGATTCGAATCACCTAAAAGACATGAGGAACTTTTATAAGAGATTTTTAAATGAAGGTGAGTTAGCTTGTCTTATGTGATAGTTTTTCATTCTATAAATCAGAAATTCTATAGAAAAATCGTCCGGAAAACACATCCAGTTGAAAAGACTCATATAAAAAGGTCCCTTACTGAGGAATCTCTATATGGGCTTTTTTCAGTTGAAGGTGAGTCAGCTGGGTGTCACGTGCAGGTAGTGTTTCCTTTCTTGGATACTCGGGATTTTCTTTCCACAAAGGAAGCAAGTCGACCAAAGAACAGAAGAAACAAGCAGTTAATCGACAAAAATACTTTTGTAGAGTGGATTGTGTAGTGTGTAGCGTTTACTTTAGCAGTAGGTCCTGAGCCTACGTGGAGCTGCCATGTGATAATAATAATAATACTAATATATTGATCTCATAGCCTTAGTTCGGTGGTAATTCCAACCAATTTGAACTTATAAATTCTGCGTCATTTTAATGGAATCATTTAAGGCCTTGCATCGTTGTAATGGGATTATGTTCTTACATTGTTTCACTTCTGATTCGATTATTTGTTTTGCTGCTGAACTTTCACCAATATCCATTATAAGCAGTTAAATGATCGTTTAACACAAAAGGCATTCTGCACTCTCTTTGATCAGTGAACAATATCACAAGAACTTTCAAATATCTTTTATCTCAATTCAAGTTCAGAATTTCTCTTGAGGCTGTGCACAATGACTATCTTTAGTAATCCGTTGAGAGACTATGGAACTGACTTCGTCATGAATCATGTCCCGCTAACCTAAGAACTTTGCATTAAACGGCGATATTCGATTGGTGAGTCGCACTTAATGAGCTTTGGATTGTCATGAAACGCCAACGTTAATACGATTAATCTAAACTTAAGTTTCTGTTTGAGTGGACTCTGGATGAGGAAGGCTGAAACATACCAACATGGAATGAATCAGAATTAACTTCCTGCATCAATTCTTACTTCTATCAATCAGTCAATCAATAATAAGTTAGTACCTTTTCGATTGATTTATTCTATATTGATGACTTATAAAAATTAGAAGTGTTATAAAAATTGCTCTCTTTTTATTTTATTTTATTTTAGCTTTTTTTTTTTTTTTTTTTTTACACACGGCGAAATTTCTCCACTTTATGTCTTTTAAGCCCTGCCCTTGACGGGAATAATTTTGTAAAGTAAGACCAAATATGTATAGCATTAATTGCAAGATTCCTTGCAATAGTATTCCTAGTAGTACTTTACTCAGTGATAGAACTTAAGCACATAAATATTAGTTTTATTTAAATATAAAATATTTAAATAAAATATTTAATATATTTTATATTAAATAATTTTTTTATATTATTTAATTTATTAAATAAAAAATATATTTTATTTAAATATAAATATAAAGTTTTTCATAAGCTCACAACTCTTTATATAGTTCCATTTTGAAAAGAATGGGAAAATTTCACTGTTACATTGAAAATAATTTCCATTTTCTCTACTACCCCCCCCCCCAACAAATAGCAAGTTCACGCAGTTTTGTAGTGAATGTTGCAAAGGAGGAGCACGGGATTTCTCAAGAGAGTTTCATATAAGCCTCAAATATTGTAAACGGTATTTCAACCCAAGATTTCAAAGAAGAAGAAAAAAGCTGTCACATGAAAGCACGGGTCAAGATACCTTAAGAAGTTCAATAAAACTGGAACAAATGTACGCAACAGTTCCTCATCAAAAAAGAGGAGGATGAATGCCCGTTTTATTACAGACAGAAAGAGCTTAAAATGGAAATTAAAAAAAAAAATGTCGCATACCTGTTTTACTCGATGTTTAAACCTTCCTAGAAACGAACGACGTTTGGCAACCTTCTCCGCTACTCCTTTATCCAGCGGGCACATTGTTGTCACTCAGGTCACTTAACTTAAGAAAATCGACTAGGAACAATAAAAAGAAAAGGGGTGAAAAAGTTCTCTAAGTAGAACGAAAGCTCCGTCGCAGCGTGTAATGCATGCAGCATCCGTAAGTCACTGTGGCTCTCGAAGTACTAACTGAAAACGCTAGCTGCCGGTAGAAAAACGTGCTTGTCGCCTAGGGTCACGTGAACGACTTGAGTAACAGTTGGCCAGGACAAGCAGCGAGACGAAAGGCTGTGTTTGTTTACCTTTTCTAGCCTCACTCTGTCAGTAGGCCGAGATAAAGAACGTTCAGAGTCCGCTCGATACGGTACTCCACGTGTTGGCTGTCGTGGCTGCAAGATGATGTCCTACGTAATACGTCATAGTCAGGTGATTACAATTGCTGCTTGTACAGTAATGGTCTTAATGGATATACAAACAAGGAAGCAAGGAAGAAAACTCTTATCGATTACTAAGAAAAGTTCAACACATTCTCCACGATTATCGCGTAATAAAAATTCTTATACCATTCTGTTATGATAGAATGGTATTAGAATATAAACGCCTAACATTTACTGTTACTTAACTATAAAGCCATAGGGAAAATCGGACTGTTTTCAAGTTATTCTGTGTGGTAGATGTAAGTTAGACTGTCGCAATGCCTTCAGAGGATGGCCTTATTAACAGATTTAAGATCGATAGCGTTTTCCAACCTTCATATTCGCCTGTTAATCTTTCCAGTAATAACATACGTTTTACACTGTGCAACCTTAATTAAACATCTACAGAGTTGTGGAAGCTTTCTGACCTCAATAGCATACCAATAATCACAGCAGTGACGGCAAGCTAAGTACTCTAGTGAGTCACTTACTGATCATTGAATCAGTAAGAAAAGCATTCGATCACCTGTAACTTGAAGTGAAATGTTTTTGATTCGACACTTTTATTAGACAAGAGTATTCAATAGGAAACAGCCTACCGAATTTGAAAGTTAAAATCCAATTAATAATAATAATAATAATAATAGAGCACAGCGAAAGATGTTGAAATTGTTTATTCATTAATTCAAGTGTCATCTCCACTCGGTAAGTTAGTAACCATTGCTGTCCACTTTTTGTGTACCCTTGCCTGTCCAGTGTTCCGTCTCGCATTAGTGGTTTAGCCACTTCCTCTTCTTCTTCCGTGTAGTTTTCTTGTGGCGATGATATCATATTGGTCAGATCACTTAGTGTTATGTCCTAATGATTTCTTTTTCCTCCTCCTGATTTTATTAAGCTTTTTTTTTTCTTTAATTTACTCTTTCATATACAGTACTTCCCAGTGGCGTAGCTAGGAGGGGGGGGGGAGGTCCGTCCCGGGCGACACTTTGAACCTTTTTGAACTTTTGCAGTTAATTCTAAAATACAGTCTCGAGAACTCAGTTGCAAATATTGTAATACTACTGCGAATTTTCCATCACAATTGCTGTAAGTGTTAGGTAATTCTAAATCAAATCTTCTTTCACTACGCGTTATTCCCACTTCCTGTCCAGGGGTCTGCGTGTTACTTAGATGCGACTTCTTGTTAGTACCACTCCCAACCGACCTGTCGGCTAGCCTGCCGCTGGGGGGAGGGGGGAATATATATTTTGACTGTAGTAGCGTATGTTCATGGGGCCGGTTTGCTTGCTTGCGGGATGAAAAACGCCAGTTTATCTGGCGTTTTTCAACAGAACCCTACTGCCCGCGCCCAAGACCGGCTAACTTGACTATGGCTGAGGAAGATCCTCAAATTCCTCGCGTCTTCGACGGGAATCGAACCTGGGCCACTCCTTCCCCAGTCATATGGTTGCGAAGCGCAAAGCCACTAGGCTAACCGCGCGGGCGTAATTCTTAATAAAATAAAATTGATTAAGAATTAACTACATTACAATGAAATAGACCTTGCCAATGTCATCAACGATTTTGCTAACAGAAAAGCAAGAAAAATAGCATTTTAGAATGTTGAAATAAAAATTTTACTGCAAAAATAAACACAGTGTTTTAATTTATTTCCCTATACGTCGTTTTGACTTTTTGTAGTATTTTTGGTGTGTATTGAGAGGGGCGGCAAACTCGGGGACCCCCCGGCAGCAAAAGCTCTAGCTACGCCACTGGTAATTCCCTGCCTTACGACCATTCGGTTTACGACAATCTGCACATACTACACTTTCCAATTATCATCAATGCCCATTTACATATCGCCCATTCGCTTAACTCTACAGTACAACGGTTTTAGCGACTTGACGCTGCCGTGAATCAACCGATGTTCAGTAATCCTGAACTCATTTATTTATGACGTCTTTGCTCGCTATCGCTCTCTATTTTGGTATTTCATTGTGAATTATGAACTGTTTGTAGCTGTTACTTTATTTCAGTGTTACAAATGGCAGATAAAATCCAAGTAAGGTACTGTTACTCCAGTGAAAGGAAAAGACTTAAATCCATTATGTATATTAAGAATAAATAATTAAATTTAGTGACGATGGTGTATCGAACACTGAGAGAGGCTGCAGGGGGAAAAATGATGTTGCATTACTGTTGTTATAATTATTAACAATAAAAATAAAGTTCTAAGTGAAACGAAAAGGGCTACACTGGGTAATACACATACCGGCTACTGAATTTAGTCCGAATTTATTCAGGCTAAAGGAAGTCCGTGTTGGACCTCGTTTAGCCCGAATTACAGCACATATGCAGTTTGGCATAGATTCCACAATGCATTGGATTACATCTACAGCATACCAGGCGTTCAACGGACAGTCCTTTAAATGGTACAGATTTGATGAAAGAGGACTTTGCTCCCAGATATGCTTTTCTAACATGTCCCATCCATTCTCAATGTGGTTCAGATTCAGACTTTGTGGTGGCCAGGAAAGATGGTGGAAGCTTCTTGCTGAACAATTTTTGCGAGATGGACAGTCGTATTGCAGTCCATGAAACAACCGTCACCTACTGGATAAAAAGTCAACATTGCAGGATGGACTATCTGAACATCACCAACAACGTTCAGATATTAGAGGACACCCGACTTTCCAGCAGTATTAGGGGACCTGTTCCATACCAACAGAACCTTGACTTGTGTTTACAAGACAAGCTGATCTCATTGCTCCATGGGGGCTCCTGCCAAACTCTATGTCCACCGTCGGTACAGAGCAAGATGTATCGTGACTCGTCGGACCACGAGTTTTTTTTTTTTTTTTTCCCAGTCTTCCAGTGTCCAGTCATGGTGTTCTTGACAACGCTGTAGACGAACATTCTGGTTCTTCACAGAAATCAGTGCTTTCCATAAAGGCATGCGACTGCTAATACTGATCCTCTTCAATTCCATGTGCATAGTTCGGTGAGATATAGATCGGGAACAGCTTTCATTGAATGCTTCGGTCAACTGCTGCACACGAGAAGTTCTATTTGTCCATACAAGCCATCTCAGATGACGGCAATTTCGTTCCTGACAGACTGTCTTAGACCACAGTTACGTCTCTTACACAAGCAATGTCGATTATTTTTCCACCAATTAAGCACCTGACATATTTCATCTTTTGAGAAACCAGTCAACTGTGCTGTTTTCAAAATCACGGCTCCAGCCAGACAGGCATCCACAATAAACCCTTTATCGAACTCCGAAAGATCCTTCGTTTTTCCCGTTGTGATCAACACTATTGACAATAGTATTGGTCAAGCATTTTGCATATACGCTGCGTAAGTGAAGTTAGTAGTAGGGGTGTCACTAGTGACAAAATCAAGATAAGATAAGGAATCGTGACATGATTGTTTGTTCCGATGATGACGTCATTGTGAGTGACGTCACGTTGTTTGTTTTGTTCACGTATGGCATTGTGGGTGATGGTTCGAGATAAGGAATCATGACGTGATTGGTTGCTGAGATGATTGTCGTCATTGTGCGCGTGACGTCATGAGTTTGGGATGTTTGGAATTTTTCTAGGGAACATATGCGTGTATGACATCACGTTGTTTGTTTTGTTCGCGTATGGCATTATGGGTGATGGTTGGAGATAAGGAATCATGTCATGATTGATGGGACACTCTGAACAAAATAGGGGTAGGGTGTATGGGGGAAGCAACATCTGTGTCCTGTATGTGTGTTGTTATCAGATGAAGATAAGTAACGTCATTTGTTAGTTGTAAATAAGTGACATTGTTTTGAATGGAAAAGGAAGATATATTAGTGGATAAGGATTCATGTCGTGATTGGTGGGACAGTTTAAACCAAATAGAGGTAGGATGAATGGGGGAAGCGCGTCAGTGTCATGGATGCATGTTGTTATAAGTTGTAAATAAGTAAATGGTTTGCATATGGCCTTGTGGGTGATGGATATTGATAAGATTGGAATGTTTGGAATTTCACTCGGGGACCCCCAAATCTGTCAGGGACATCACGTGGTGTGTTTGGTTCGCGTAAGCATTGGGGTGATGTTTAGAGATAAGGAACCATGACATTATGTGTTTGGAAATTTTTGGGGAACATATGTCTCTGTGACATCACATGGTGTTTTGGTTTGACTATGGAATTGTGGGCGATATTTAGAGATATGATATCGTGGAATTTCCTAGGGTGACACACACACACGTATTTCTTGTCAATAGCTAAATATGGAAATTTTTAGTTTAGAGTGGAGATGGTGGCAGCGTTTAGACCTTTTTTGAATAATTTAATTATATGCTGGTGTCCCCTCAAGCACACACTTTTTTCTCTCTGTGCCTCATGTTATGTTTTCTCACGCTTTCTGTCCAAAATGACATCATGGAGTTCAGCCTACGTGCGATTTCCTGTTTTTGGAATTCTGGTAGATTTGGTATTAGGCCTCGTAATTTTTTTTTTCTCTATTTTACTTTAAAAATCAGTTAACTACATTTTCTAGCCAGAATAACTGAGCAATAAATAAATGTGTGTGAATTTTTTTGTCCACACTTTAGATTTTTTCATTAGTCTTTCTTGAAGATTACTCATTAATTTCTGCTCGCTTAGTTTTTCAGCAGTCCTCTTTCAGACTATGGGAACTTTAGACAGTACATGTAATTCACATGATTTTTCTCCATGTGGCATTTCCAAACAAGTTGAACTATGGTTTTTACAAGAGAGGCAACAATTCACCATCAAATCCTTGTTTGACTATTTCCCTTAGTACCATCGACTGTTGTTCTCTCAGCCCGACATTTATTTAACAGTAGGGAAATTTATATATATATTTTGTCTGTAAGTAGGGTTACCATATTTCTTGAAAACAATATGCAACAATGTCAACCATCAAAAAAAATAAATAAATAAAATAAAAAATAAAGAAAGAAAGAAAGAAAGAAAGAAAGAAAAATTGTAAAGAAAAATAAAAGGTTTACCTTCAAATAAATATTTATGATCACAGCAAGCAAGAAATTCATCAGCTTTTTCAAAGTTTTGAAATTCATACTCATTGTTTTCATCATTTGGTATCATTTAAACCAAGAACAGGTCTGACTATAAAGTATGTTAATGCTTTTGATTTTTCTCTTATGGCAAGCAATATTTGATATCTGCATGTTGATTCACTTGTTATCTACACACTACAATACCTTTTTATTTTCTACAGCAATCTTTTTAAGAGTTTAAGTAATGTGATGGGCTAAAATATCTGCCGTCTCTCTGTAAAATAATCAAATTCTAACAGTCGTATTGTTAGAATTTGGTACAACTGTTTTTTTTTCTAGTGGTGAAGGTATCTACAGATATAGTAACAAAACTGTCACTTTTCAGGTGAAATCTTCTCCACTAAAAATTCTGGCTATTAATTTAATATCCGATTCCTTTTGCTTCCAAGAGTTGACACAGTTTCTTGAAATATTTGAGGATTCGGATGAACAAATAAGACTTTTAATTCACTGAGTGGATTTTCAAAAAAAAATGTCTGGTTAGTTTGTGGCAAGAAATTTCATAAGAAAAAAATTAATGAGTGAAATATTATTTACAAATTGTATTTACTGAATCTAACATACAGAAAATAAATAAAGAGAAAAATACAATATATTTTTGTTCCTTAATCTTCTTATTGTTAAATTTGCACTGTTGTTCAAAGGTTCTTCCCATGGTTGCAGAATTGCCATCGACAATGTGACTCTCATCTGAAAGTTTATTCATTTGTGACCATTGGGAATTTGTTACTGTAGTAAAATTAACGGTTACATTTTTATTTTTTTTAAAACCAATACATATATTTTTGAGCATTGATATAAGCACAGAATCTTTGGCTATGTTTCCAAAAACATATAAAAGTACGTGGTATGTTTTTACGTTTTGGGCATCTGATTTCATTTAAATCTACAACAGGTATGCCTATTAAAATCGTTAATATTTTTGATTTTTCTCTTCCTTTCGCGAGCAATATTTGATATTTGCATGGCAATTGTATTATCCAATTTCTTAGTTTGTCTAAAGATAGTGAACCAATTTCTCATTTCAGCTGATGTTATATTTTATCAACCAAGAATTCTGTTTTTTAACTCTTTCAGGTAATTCATTCCAACTACATGGTGATTTTGTCAATGCATATCTTACAATAATTCCATCAGAAATACAAATGTCTTTAGGAAATAAATTTGAACTCTTATTGAAAAGAAATTGTACATCAATTATACCAATGATTACTGAAAATTCGTATCTTTCACCGATTTCAATTCTTCTTCTTACATTACTTCATTTGGCACCATAAATACGTAGTTATTTATTATTATTATTATTTCACTGATTATTAGCTCTGATCCTATATTTTATGTTAACTTTCTGTTACAAAATTCTAAACAATTAGAACTTTTCACAAAGAAACTTTCGAAGAATTTTGTGGCTCACCCATTATTTTTATTTTACCGGACACAAAACACCACAACACAGTACATTAGCTGCACTGGATGAACGATTACCTTTAGTCCAAACTCACTCGACTCAATTGTTTTTCCTTATAGTACTGTTTACCCTACCCTACCCTATCCTGACCATTCCTAAAATGAAACTTTTGCACAGATGACTCAATGACATGTTTTTGCATGTTGCTGGATATACTGTTGATGTGTTTTTATCTTACTTTATGTGGGGAAAGGTAAAATTTGTATTTGTGTTATCTGGAGAGCACAAACCTTTTTTCTATGCCAAACTTTAAAAGTTTAAGTTATGTTTTGGTTAAATTTTCTGCTGTCTCTCTGCAAAACCACCAAATTCTAGCAGGTCAGATTTTTGATATGTGAACGAAATGTTTACAAATAACTCAAACAATGTCAATAGGTAGCATTAGACAATTTTCTAAATAATTAATTACAAGATATCAGGCTTCCCATGTTCCTGGCATTAATTTCACAGTAGCGATTTTTTATAATAATTAAACAGAATTGCATTAAGGTATAAAGTTATGGATTTAAATTTCAAATTCTAAACTGAATAACTGAGTAAAAATTTCACTGAGGAAAACACAACACACATCCTTGTTTATTATAAGTTTTACAAATGCATATTTTATTTTGCTGAAATATTATTATTTACAAAGAAAAAAAATTCGAAACTTGTAATTACCTAAAAATATTTTACAATATATTCACAGTTTCACAATATATTTAGTTTACATTCTTAACATTTTCCAAAGATTTCAATAAAGAAAAATGTTCATTACTCACTGTTTCTTGGTTACATTACATCAAAATAGTTGGTCTCGCAAAAGAGTTTTTAGATCAGGTACCATAGTAAGTATAGCTCCATACATTTGATATTGCATCAGTCTGGAAATGACACCATGCCTCATTAAGCTTTCTGTGTATTCTTTTGTCACCAGATATACACAAGCAGTTTTTGTAAAATGTTCGTAAATATCCCAAAATAAAGAATCTTTATCGGATTGAATAAAATCTTGAAGGTCTAATTTTACCATTGATGAATTTAGATGATTAGCGATAATTTTTCTCCATGATACGAATTGCTGGTAATTCAGTTTCCAAAAATAGTAAATGATTATCAATGTCGTACATTTATGGTGAAAATCTCTCAGCTTCTTCACAACTAATAGAGAAAACTTTACATCCACCAGCTCCTGTATCATCGAGCATTAATTCCCCATCTTGGCATTTCAGAATATAACAGTCACCGAGATCCATTTTGTAGTCAACTCTTCTTTGCAAGTAGCCGAGGATATCTGACCACTTCTTGCATATCTTTTCCCAAGTGGTTCTGGATAAATGCATCACAATGTACATGTCTTCTAAAATAATAATCGGTTTCCATCCTTTTAGAGCTATGTGAAGAGTTTTGTCTCATGCTATTTTCCTGAAGAAAGAAAATTTCAAAGACTTTTGTGGTTCACTCATTATTTTACTTTACTGGACACAAAACACCACAACACAATACGATAGCTGCAGATGAACGAATTACAGTAACTGAAAAGGCACTCAACACGTTTGTTTTTCCTTATAGTACTGTTTACCTGACCCTTACCCTGACCGTTCCTTCAAAAATGAAACTTTCGCAGAGATGACTCACAGACATGTTTTCGAATGCTGGTGGATTTGATGTTGATGTGAGTTTATCTTACTTTGTGACATCATGGGGCAAAATTTATCTCTGTGGCTCGAATTCATCCAAGGAAAGATGAACGAGCTCGCCATTTGCAGATGTCCGAAATTGTTGGGATGGAAAAAAAAAAGCATTACATGGTTGAAGTGAAAGAGTAGTCGAGAGGTTGACAATGGTCTTCCCTGCAAGGCTCCCCACCCTACACCTCCCCCCCTCCCTCTCCTCCAGATGTCCGCTCATCCATGGGGAGATGAACGAGCTCGCCGTTTGTCAATATCTTTTAGCGATGTCACCTCCAACTGATAGTGATAACTTCTGAGGGAAAAAAAAATGCAGGTGGTGGAGGTGAAAGGGTAGTGAGAGGCTGACAGTGGTCTTCCTTGCAATGCTCCCCCACAACCATCCCCATCCCCTCTCACTCCCCTCTCCTCCAGAAGATGTCTGCTCACCCTAGTGGAAATGAGCTAGCTCCTCATTTGCGGATATCTTTTAGTGATGTCACCTCCAACTGATACTGATAACTGCAGAGTAAAAAAAAAAATGCATTTTTTTACTGAAGTATTTGCTGTCATTGCTGACAGCAAATACTTCAACTTCCCTTCCAGCTTTTTGTATTAGAAAAGAGAAGCCAGTTTAAATTATGAACATTATGTAACGGTTTGGGTAGTTATACTGTAGAAAACTGATACGTGATGATGGCAACAGATGAAAGCTACGAAATGAGATAAGGAAATCATTGGCCAGAGCAGATCTTATGCAGCGTATTCAAGGTTTAGTAACTTCTTTCATGGAATGTCATATCTAACAAATGCACATTTGCACAAATGTGATTTTTTTTTTCCATGGGAGTTTTATTTTATTTCTTTTCTCTTTTCTTTAAATATTTTTTATTTCTCTTAAATTTTTTTTTAATTTCTTTTCTCTTTAATTTTTTAAATATTTTTCTGTTACTTTTATATTTTTGTAGAAGCTTTTTTGAACCGCTGTGTTGCTTTTTTTATTACCTTTCTTTGCATACTGCTATACATTGACACCTTCTAGGCACGATAAAGAACATTTAGTCAGAAAGCATCCTGACGCGTTACCATCATGTTTGTTCGGTCCCGTGTATATACCCCTCTGTCCAAAAAGAAACGGGACTTTTCGAAAATAGAAGAAACTAGTGGCGCCCACCTGTTGTATCTTTTTGTTGTCGAAAGCGGCAGCCTTCATTAGTGTTGTGTCAACTGTTTATGACATTTGTTTCATTAGAAGCCGAGTTATTGTGCCAAGAGTGAAGTGTGTTTTGACGAACGGTCGGAAAATGAGTTTCAAACAGAGGGCTGCGATTGACTTTTGTGTTAAACTTGGTAAACGTTTTACCGAAACGCATCAAATGCTTCAAAAAGCATACGGTGATGAATGCTTATCCCGTACTCAAGTTTACAAGTGGTTTACGCGATTTCAAAGTTGTTGTGAGAGGCTTGAGGACGACGAAAAGCCGGGCTGTCCAAAAACTGGACTGAGCGAAGTTAACATCCAAAAAGTGCGTGATTTCATCAAAGAAAACCCGAAATCGTCCGTGAGATTGACTGAAGATGAATTTGGGATTCCAAAATCAACTGTGCACAACATTTTGACCGAGAGTTTAGGCCTTCGTAAATTGAATTCGCGATTTGTTCCCCCACAAGTTGACCGACGACCAAAAAACGTATCGAATTGAACACTGCAAGGACCTCATTGAAATTGATCGTAAGGACTCAAACTTCCTTGAAACGATTGTTACTGGTGATGAAATGTGGTGTTTTGAGTATGAGCCCGAAACAAAGCGCCAGAGTGCTGAGTGGAGACCACCAGAAGAGGGTCATCCGAAAAAAAGTTGCTTAGAGAAGTCAAAAGTAAAGACAATGCTGTTTTGTTTCTACGATTCCAAGGGCATTATTCACAAAGAATTCGTTTCACCTGGCCAAACAGTCAATGGTGAGTTTTATCTCGAAGTTTTGAAGCGATTGATAGCGAGAATTCGTGGCATACGGAATGAATATCGTGATGCAGGCAGCTGGTCACTTTTGCACGATAATGCACCATCTCATCGTTCGAACATTGTGAGACAGTTTTTGAGCAAAAACTTAGTTTGTGTGTTGGATTACTCGCCGTATTCACCTGATTTAGCACCCTGTGACTTCTTTTTCTACTCCTGACTTCATTTGCCGATGAAAGGAAAGCGATTCGACACCATTGAAAACGTTCGAGCGGCAGTAACCACGACCCTCAACAAAAACCGATATAAAAAACTAATTTAAGAATTTAATTGATTCGTTAAATGAGTGCCAAACGCTGTATCGAAGCTTAGGGAGAGTATATTGATTGAAATAAATGATTTTAATAATTATTATTGGCCTGTGTTTTATTTTCTATCAAAAGTTCGGTTTCTTTTTGGACAGAGGGTGTATTCTAGCAGCCAGACTCCGGAACCGCTTTACTGTCATTACTGACAGCAAATACGGTACCCTCGAACGAAGAACATGCTTGTCCCTAATTAATTACAGTGTGTTGAGCATGCCTTGAAGGGTCTCACTGCATTGCATGTGAAACGAGGGGACAGAAATCGGTGATCATACTCTGGAGACTAAAGATCGAAGGAGCCACTCGCGCCGTTTAAGTAAGCAGGAAAATCATTACCACCAACGAAACTTTTTTGGTATTAGAGATACATGCAAAACACAAAAAATAATCCTAAAAAAAGTATTTATTTCGAGCTGTTTCTGAAAGAGTTGGAAATAAGTGATAGTGTGCATTGTGAAACAAAATCTAATCACGATTAAATTAGGTTTCACAGAAAAGTTTTTATTTTTATTTGTATTTTTAGAACAGTAATTCTACTAGCTCGAAATTAATGCATATATGCGTGATGGTCACATTTCGAGAAACTCACACAATCCTGTGGGCAGGGGCGCGACGACCATATGTGCAATGTGTGCGATGCACGCAGGCGCCAGGATAGTAAAGGCGCCAAAGAGGAGAAAATACTTTAAAAAAAAAAAGTTTTTTAAAGTGATTTTTTTTTTATTGGAGGGAGGGATAGGGGCGCCAACTAAAGTTTTGCACACAGGCGCAGGACACTACTGGCGTGCTACTGGGCATAGGAGCGCCAACTAAAGTTTTGCACACAGGCGCCGGACACTACTGGCGCGTCCCTGCCTATGGGTGAAAACAGCAGTTAGGTTACTCAAAGAGTACGCTGTGTTTTTGTATTGCACAGAATAACTCGGAAGTGACAATACTATGAGGATACGAATTCCCGAAGGAATTCGTATCCTCATAGTATAGAAGGTCTGAGACCTTCGAACCCAGCTTTGCTTACTTACGTTAATCAGTAACTCCTCGCTAACTTATTAATTAATTTCTTTTATATATTCTCTCTCTCTCTCTCTCTCTCTCTCTCGGCTATATGCTTTCTCCACTTCTACATATATCAACACAGATCTGACATCTATAATTCTGGTACATCTTATGTATAGATGTGCTGAAACACGTCTATAGTTAGAATTAAGGCGCGCTACTCCCAGCAGTCTTAATTCTAATATTCACGGATCAACTTTGAAAGAAAAAAAACTAATTATTACTTTACTTTCAATTTTTCAAAAGACCTTCTTATGTAAGAACGTGCTAAACCAATGCATGCCCTGTAAGAAAATTACAGGGCATGCATTGGTTTAGCAGATATATCTACTATAGTTACATCTGTAGTTTCTACTGTAGTATCTACTGTAGTTTACTGAAATCGCGATTTCAGTAAACTACAAATCCTTATAACTTATAATACATCTTTCTTCCTTTTTATTTTCATTCAAAGACAACAGACTTACAGACTTCCCCCCCCCCAAGGCAGAATTTCGATCACTGAGTTGATCTTGAAAAAAAATTTCCAATTTCCACTGTTTGCATCCGGCCGTAGACGTAACTATTTCACTTCCACCACTCCCTTCCTTTTCCTTTGTCCCCTCGAGTTCCTCACATGCCAGAGGAAATAGCCACTTGTCAGGACAACGAGTACCTTTCCTGTACTCGCTTTACAGTTTTCTGCTAGTGTAGAAAATTAAAGAACAAGTTAAAGTAATCCTTTAACTTTAACTTGTTCTTTAAAGTTAAAGTAATCCTTGTCCTCTTGAGCGGTTATTCACGTTAAGATTGTCTTTCCATAAATAAATAAATAATAAAACTATGGAGATGGATTTGCAAACTTATGCAGATAATGTATAAATAGCGGGAGAAAAGATCACAAGCAAAGAATACTTTGCTTATCATACAAGAAAAAGAACAGTCTCTTACTGTGACGTAAAATAATATGATACTTTGATCATGTGACCCATGATAGACAATTAATATTAGCCTATAGTATATTTGTATTAATAACGTTAGGAGCTAAACATTAAATAATCCGAACACCTTGCTCTAGAGGCCAAACATGGCACTTTTTTAAACTGCTTCAGGCCTCCAGTAAATAGGGTCGTGGTGTCTCACCGGGTGATGAAAGTCCTGTCCCACTTGAAAATATTCACAAAATACCGATGTCCACTGTGGGATACACCCGTCCTAGATTCAACAACTCAGAAACATTTGTTTGTAGTCATACTTTCTATTAGATTCTAAATATAATCTGTTTAGAATATATGATATGATCTAGATCATACATTCTAAACAAACGCTTCTCAAAAAGTGGGATTCTATATTTCCGATTATTTTGACGGATTAAAGTTTGGTTTAATGTGATTGCAATTGCAGCTGAAAACAGATAAAGCTACCAGTCCAATATTGTAATATATTTTTGGTTAACAAATAAAAAAGACATCAGAAGAGGAGTTTAGTTTTATTTTCATAGCGTCGATTTTATATCATGTTTTATTTATTTATCGTAAATAGTTTATTTATTTATTTTTTATCTTACTTATCGAGCCTATATGGGCATGCAAACGCTTGTTTTGTTGATTATCATTGGTTTTGTCGTGATCAAATACCACCAATAAGAAGAAATGTTATGCACTCATCATTTTATCTTTAGAGAGCGTTCAGGCATATCCAAGTAACCAACTAATCTTGATATGTTAACCTAAGTGATGTTCAGCGGATATCGATAATTAGTTTATTTCGTGCCAATGGTGGAATATGCCGAAGTTAGAAAGCTTGGAAAGTAGCGATAGAATAGATTTTTTTCCCCAAAAACAATTTTAAAATGATTCTAAAAATGTAGCCTAAATGTTTTTTTAACTCTTTAGTTACCGTCTTGTCGTATGACATCACTGGCACCGTCTATTCGCCAATGTTTTGGAGCCAATCTTAACCTGTTGATTTAGTTATGGATTTAGATCTAAAGGTTTTATTTTATTGGCGTTTTTATGATGATTTTGAACGTTTTTATCTTTAGCGTTTGTTTACAGTGCACAGAATAAATAGTTCAACTTTTCTTTATTTTTTTTTTCATAAAAGAGTGATTTAAGACATAATATGATCACGTGGCAATCATTGATAAAATGCATGAGTTTTTAACTTCATGTTTAATATAATGATAAACACACTAATATATACATAGATAATATATCTTCTTCGACATTGGTTTCACAGAGTAAACATTAACTATAGCATTAACAAAGGCTTATAAATTAACCAGGTGATATATGATATATTAGGCGACTATGGTACTTCACCCTGAGCTGACACACTTGTTTAGTGAAATCTTTGCCTAACTGGTTATCTTGCGCAAAATTTTTCAAATCCTCGTCACGTCTGTTAACTCCGTATGTTTCACAGCCGGTTTGCTCATTTTGTGAGATGAGAAACCTTGCGTCCTGGACGATATTCGGGGTTTTTTCAACTGAAGCTTTGAAAATACAGGATGGCCATAAATTAACTTTCCCTCTTTGGAGGTATCTGTAGCTAAAACTAATACACGGAATGAGACCACATTTTATATTGAGACTTTCGAAGGCATGGGGAAATGAATTCCGCGGAAAAAAGATTTAGTACCAAAAGTCACTGATAGGGGAAATTTTGCGCTGGCGGAGCTGAAAGCAGTCAAATACTTCATAATTTTTATGCAGAATGGAGACGGCCACATATTGAACGTTCAGTACAGCGCCTTTTACTCCAGTATTTCAGTAATGTCTCGGTCAGTTCTTTCCAACGGCATGGCCGCCTCGATCCCCGGACATCACTCCATGTGACTTTTGGCTGTGGCGGTATTTGAAATCCGTTGTGTATGTTGGTGGCGTTCCCAACTTGCATGTCTTGAAAGAGAACATAAAACGGGCTGTTATGAACATCCAATCCGACTCCTTACGCTCAGCTGTAGAGCATGTCGCACACCGGATGCAATTTGTTGTGCACAAGAAAGGTCAGTATGTTGTACACAAGACATACACATTGAAAATCGTGTATGTGGTCTAGGGGACCCTGATTTTGATGAATAAAACATTATTTCCTGTGAGTTCAATCACTACATTAATTTCTGTGTCTCTCGCAAGTTGTTGTTTTAGTTTAATTATTATTATTATTATTATTATCATCATTGTAACGCGCCACATATCCAGCTGGAATGAGTGACGCGGCTGTCGCTTACACCGTCGAAATGTTATTATTCCATTTTATCTGTCTTTAATGTAATTATCTGCTTGTTTTCGGCTCCGCCAGCGCCAAAACATCCCCTATCGGCGACTTTTGGTACTAAACCTTTTTTTCGCGGAAATCATCTCCCCATGCCTTCAAAAGTCTCATTATAAAATTTTGTCTCATTCCGTTTATTGGTTTTAGCTACAGATTCCTCTAAAGAGGGAAAGTTATTTTATGGCCACCCTGTATATTTGTAATGAGGATTTAGGCAAACCCGTGAACACACAGGTTACAGTCATAAATACTTACGACAAGGAAGGCAACGGAAAACCACCTTGCTCATAATCATCTCTCCCTAGAATGGTAGCATATAGCTACCCTCCCCCGGCCGTATGGCAGATGGGAACCAGAAGAAGAAGGCAAACACCTGAATCATCATGACAAAACCACCATTGTTTTCACTGTGCGCTTTGTCTTGTCTTCTCACGAACCCTTAAGGTTCTTAGCTGTGGACTTCGGAACCGCAACCGTCTCGAAGATAAGGTGGTTGGCCCTATGCCTCCTGGTGTGTCTGTGTATTCCGGGGCCGGTTTGCCTGGGGGACATGAAAGAAAAACCCTACCTCCGTATGAGACCTGCTAACTCACCTTTAGATGAAAGAGACCAGATAAATGCCGACCTGTTTGGCCGAGTGGATAGCGTATCCGCTCTCCAGCCAAAAGGCTGTGGGTTCGAATCCCGCCGTGGGCATGGATGTTTGTGTTTTTCTGTGGAAACACCAGTGGTGGTCGACGGAAGATGGCGTTGGTGTAGTTGTGGTCAGTTGGTGATTGAATGGCAGACGGAGTTGTAGAGCAGGTGCCCCCCCCCCTCGATGAGTCCTTGGACTCTCTGTAGGTGTCAAATAATAATAATAATAATAATAAAGGTTCCTCACGTCACGGACGGGAATCGAATCCAGGTCTTTCCGACCAAAGGGCTTCGTTTGAGCGACGGAGGCTCCACTGCGCGCTTGACTCCATATGTGATTAAAATAGTTAGTTGTGGTTGAAATTAATTAGACTAGTAGCTCTAAAGTTGAGCTCGGTGGCGACACTTTCGAAAAATTTGATCCGTTTTGGAAGATTGATCAACGAATTTATAAAGCGCGCAAACATGAAAGGTTGGAAAATAATTAGGTTAAGATTATCTATCTCTAAGTGCAACCCTATGTGACGTCATCTTTTAATGTACACACACACCAGATGGCCTCGTTGTGTTTGAGTACATTTTTATAATCCACAGATTTCAACATATAGTTACAGCGAACCACAGTGGCACGCCCTCGTTATAAGCTTTTATTAGACACTTATCGTATTAGAAGACTGTTGGTTTGTATTCCGGTACACTATGAAAACTGTGCTATCAGAAATCATCGCCCCCCCCCCCCCTTCTGTCCTGGGTACTGCTACTTGTGACTTTAATATTCAGCAGGATTAAAATTCCTATTTCATAACGAATATTTATTCTTCTGTCGAAATTATGTTGCGTATCCCATCCCATCCCATCCAATTTCATTTGAAAGCGGTCTCCAGTGCGATATCCGCTTGGCTATTTCTTATGAGAACGGAATCAGGAACTCTTGCATTGATTAGGTGCATTTAAAAACCGGTATATGACACAAATTTCTGGAAACACAGTTGAGTGTTGTCTTTGAGGGATGGGTCAGAATTATGAAACGTTTGATGCAATATTTTATTATCCGTGAAAGGCCATATCTAATAACGTCATTAACTCTGACTCTCTTTAATGTTACTTTCTTTCTTTCATTTTTTAAAGATTACTTCCTTGTTCTGTGGATTCTGAGAACTTTTCTTCCTCTTTTGATTGTGGATTATAGAATAAACAATGGTCATTTCTTAAGCTATTCTTAAGTTTTTAAGTTTTTGCAAGGGTAAGTTGATATAAGATTCTATCATCCTAAAAGTTATTGACTCTCTTAGAGCAGCTTTCCTCAGCTTTTCATCTTGGAGGAACCCTTGAAATAATTTTCAGGTCTCAGGGAATCCCTGTTAAAAATTATTATACCTTTACGTTTATGATCTGATCTGATCACTGCAATACATTATCGGTGGGGTCACTACCCAAACCGGTTTCAACCTTTTTTGAGGTCTCCTCAGTGAGTAGCTAGACCCTAAATACAAAGGTTTTAGTAATACAGAGCCTTATCAATTTTACTTATACAAGTTGCTACAAGGTGTTTTTTTTGAATAAGAATCTCTGGAAGAGATATAGATGTAAAAAATTAGGATTAGGAGTAAAATAATCAAGTTTATTTATAAAATTACTTGGTAACCCTAATATACATTATTCCCAAGGTAAAAAAACTTTTTTACATCTATATCTAACCGGTGAGATTGCTAATATGAGTTCGCTCTCTTAAGGTTTTTGCCTTACGGGAGGAATTTGAGTCTCCGGGGAAAGTGTTTTCCGGCACGGCCCGGTGAGTGGCTTTGTCGGTGAATGCTTTTCTTCGGAATATCAGCGGTTCTGCTCGGTGGTGGGTGGAAGGCCATCACTGAGTGGAGCCAAAGCTAAGGACGGTCTTTCGCCCACTATAGAGTGGTCTAGGGATCGTCCGAATTTTTAGAGCCGGCTTTACTTACACATAAGGTTGAAACCGGTGAGATTGCTAATATGAGTTCGCTCTCTTAAGGTTTTTGCCTTAAGGGAGCAATTTGAGTTTCTGGGGAAGGTGTTTTCCGGCACGGCCCGGTGAGGGGCTTTATCGGTGAATGCTTTTCTTCGGAATATGAGCGGTTCTGCTCGGTGGTGGTGGTGGGTGGAAGGCCATCACTGAGTGGAGCCAACGCTGAGATGGACGATCTTTCGCCCCATTTCTAGGGATCGTCCGAATTTTTAGAGCCGGCTTTACTTACACATAAGGTTGAAACTGGTCTGGGTGGTGACCCCACCCATAATGTATTGCAGTATGCATCTCTTAGTGAGATGTGCTTTACATTATGGAAAATACTAAGAATAGTGATCAGAGCTTTATCCACCTTTACAATGAGTTTCCCTGGTGTTGCACCACCTTTAGACTTGAACTACGTTCAGGTGCAAAATTAACTGTTTGCTTACTTGGGATTAGGAGTAAAAGAACCAAGTTTATTTATAAAATTACTTGGTAACCCTAATATATATATATATATATATATATATAAAATAGTTCGTTGTCAATCTTACATTGGATTCTTCGTTCTGTAACGACTATTACTCAGCAATTTTTTGTCGCACACGCACACCCATACATATGCAAAATATGATTATAATTGTTTAGAATTAAGCAACTAAAGTTGTAAGGTAGGTCAGTGTATTTGTTAACTGCATATGTTCTTGTGGTCTTTTTTTTTATGTTGTGTGGAATTAAAAACCACTTTTTGGGACATAAAAACCTTGCTGCAATAATAGGATCTTCAATTATATTTAGGATTCTAGATATATGTGATAAAACTACGGTGTTGTGGTCAACATATTTTTGTTTCATGTTTTCTTGGTTTACAGTTGACGTGTTAATCTGTCTACCAGAAAACTAACATAAATGAAAACGACCACGAGCATTGACTTACATTTCATTTTCCTATTCGTTACATCTAATATACCTGATTAGATAACTGGTTCAGTGGTTGCTTTATTGACATCTGAAGTTTCTTTTACTAATAGGCTAGGAAATGTGTTTTCCTGATCCTTTATGTCAATGTGATATTGGATTGAAAGATTCTATTTCTATTACACTATTGAAAGATTCTATTTCTATTACACTATTCACTGATTCTGTTCTCATTACATGGTAATACTACATGCACGTTTCCTGTTTTACATAGAGTGGGACTTTTAAATTTACTGTTCTAAATTTTATAATATTATATGGATAAGATGTGAGATGTTCACAAGATTCATATGAATTACGATTATGCCTAAATGAAGCTGCTAATTTTTCCTAATAGTTGAAGAAGGGGGAAAGAATTTGATAGTCTTAATGGGTGGTCTTGAGTAGGTGGGGGCTCTCCAACCCCAGACTTCATGTCTCTCATTAGAAAAAGTGTTCGAAGAAAAACATCGGCGCCATGTTGCTACTTAGAGTACTTGGTGTGTGTGTGTGTGTGTATGTGTGTGATGAAAGAATGAAAAAAAAGATAGATTGTTTGCTATCAGGTCTGACAGATCAGAGGCCACAAAAACTCTTTATTATAACGACCTGTTTTGATCATTAAACATTCTCTGGTATAATCTGTAGCTCAGTACTGTCGCCCCATTGTCGTAATGGGGCGTGGTCGCTGTGGATGAGACATTTCCGGACGTGAGATCACGACATCTAAACAAAAACTTCTTATATCTATCACTGTTTGTTGGCTCTGTGGAACGGCTTTTTTTTTTTTTTTTTTTTTAAAGTCTAAAGAACCCTTTACTTGGCCTTGTATCTGAAAAATCACGTTGCGCTGAAGGTCTCTAGTTAGTTCCGCATTTTTCGTTTGTTGACCATGTGCTATATGAGCTCGAAAGGAAGATTTCGTGACGGTTCTCGCAAATTACATAATGTTACTCCTCAAATAATTCGAGGTATTTTAAAGACTCCGATAACTCCTTGAAAGATATGCATCTTAATTATAAATACAAGGGGATAACGGTTCACTTTATGACATGTAATTAATAAAATAATAATAGTCTTTAATCAGACTTATTTATTTCGTATGATATGATGATACAACGGCAGTGAACCTCTTTTACGGAGAAGTACGGCACCATCTCAATTTCCCCCCTATTTTTATCCGGGCTCGAGACCGGCATGGCTGACGAATCAGACCTATGGCCGGAGGGACCGTCTTAAATATTGCTGACTGTAATCCGTGTGTGTTCACGGGTTCAGTTTGCCTGTTCTGGTGACAAAAATCTCGAGTTTCCGGGTGAAAAAAAAAACCGCCGTATGAGACAAGCTAACTCACCTTTCGTGAGTTAGACCAGATTAAAAAATTCCTCACGGACGGAAATCGAACCCAGATCTTACCGAACAAAGGGCTTCGTCTATACCAACTGAGCTACGGAAACTCATCAGATTTTTGTTATGTTAACAGTTGTAATCCCGTAGTCATTATGGAGTTATTATAACTGTTATTATTATCTCTATTACCTCTATATTATTATTTCATTAATAATAATTAAATAATAA
The DNA here is from genome assembly GCF_054136105.1 of Typopeltis vanoorti. Taxonomy (NCBI): domain Eukaryota; kingdom Metazoa; phylum Arthropoda; class Arachnida; order Uropygi; family Thelyphonidae; genus Typopeltis; species Typopeltis vanoorti. The sequence goes on from NC_143552.1 coordinate 44,694,362, forward strand.
CATAGAGGATATAGAGGCAACCACTTCTTAACTTTTCTTTTATGTTTAATACTATTCGTTTTGGCTATTTACAAATGCTGTTTTTCATATGCTACACAAATAATTTCACCATTTATTAGTATTCTCTAAAAATTAACGAGGAAAAACAGTAAGGTAATTGAGATTGAAATTGAAATTGAAATTGAGCTGACGCGAATCCGTGCAATTTTAGCAGATTTTATTTTGAGGGGTAAGAGGATAGTTGAAGGATTAGAAAAACAGAATATATAAACTCCGAAGCTATTATTTTAAAGACATGACCAATGGTTTTGACATGTTGGAGAGTTTTTTTTATTTTTATTTTTGAGTAATGAATCATTTTGGCACTACTTACCTCCTCATCTTGTGTAGTAAACTCGTGATCGCCCACTATCTTGTTTACACACTCGGCTACTCCTATGACGTCACCGTGATAGTTAAGGATGGGCATGCACATAATGCTTACTGTTTTATAGCCGGTCCTGCAGTCGATGTCTTTATTAAACCGAGGATCCTGTAGGAAGAGGTAGAAGCTAATTCAAATTATTTAGAATTTAGAGGCACTTTACTTTCATAAGAAATATGTCAGTAGTAAGCACGAGGCAAATTTAAATGAAATATATGAAGTACCTTATTCAATATTTTATGATTTTTCATGGTATGCATCCTACCATAAGTTACTTCCCATCCTGTTTTAATTATTTTAGGCCTTATGTGACAGAAGCAAATTTGTTTCTCCGAAACGTGGGTGTTTTTTCTACCGCAAAACTAAGCACATTTCTCTCAAAAAAACATTGGCAATTAACAAACATACTTAACAAAATGGGGTCATATCAATAACATTCAAGTCGCAGTCTCTTGGGGATTGTCATATTCTGATAATTTTACTAATAAGACACCTGCCAACAGTGGCTTTTAAATCAACTAAAGGCATATTGCTATACGATTGTAAATAAATGTACGACTAGATGGAAACCTTAGTATTTTAAGGAGCATCCATAAGTAATCTTTCTTAAGGCTACTTTCAAATAGACATGATTAAGATAAGTTACAGCTGAAATATTAATGAGAATTTCAACTTGCATTGGTTGAATCATTGATATATATCAAAGGATAATAAGGGAAAAAAGACCTACCTTCATGATGATGGCAGGTTAATATAAAAACCGTGCATTTATATAAGGTAAAGTAAAATGAACCGTATAAAGTAAAAAAAAAAAAAAAAACCTGTATAAAGTATAATAAACGATAGTGAATAGTATTTAAAACCTCTATAATATTTCAAATGTAGATCATGGTAGAATAAAAGGTTAAATGGAATTGTTTCTGTATGTCCAAAGCAGATAGTGGACAACAAAGCCGGAAAAGTATGGCGAATGAAAAGAATATCTTTATGGTATTTTAGCGGTTTCAAGCAGCGGCCGTCCTCTTAATTAGAAAATGATTTACTCTCCATAATTTCTTTTTTCTTCCCGAAACTCGGTTTTTTTCTCCCTGCAATCAGATAAACGGGCGAGAAGAACACGCAACTTTTACACACAAAATATGTATTTAGACATAAGACTCTCCACCTTATCTTAAAATTATGGTTCTGATATCCTTGGATACTTGGCAGGGCATAAGTTTTATGCTCTGCCAAGAAAGAACCACGGCTTATTTACTACTACTACTACTACTTTAATCGCCTATAATTATAGCAGGAAACACGAACATTAATACCGAATCAAGCATAACTACAGCTTATTTTAGATATATTATCCAACTTTGGCTTAACAGCAACAATTTTATCCCATACTAGAGAGGAAATGACAAATGAAAACACAGTACAATCCTGTATAGACCATATTAACGTTCGTTACAGGGACTAGACTTATCCGCAACTGTTAAAGAAAAACTAGCAGATCACTACTTTGTCATTACACATCTCAGTACTGGAAAAACAACCCCCCCCCCCCCCACTCACCACATCAAATCACTTTTTTAAAAAAGTAATATACGATAGCATTGATGAAGAAATTAGGAAAATCCCATGCCATCTTATAATGTAATCCGATAATCCGAAAGAATTGTATGACTCTTTCGTCAAATCGATGCGTCGTATATACAAGAAAGCTACTCAGAAAATATTAGAACCAGCAGGGATTCACCTCCGTGGCTAAAAGACGATATATTATTTAAAATATACAATTATAATTATACTTATACTTATATATATATATATATATATATATGTGATGATCAGCTTTTACTCGGTTGTTATACATTTGAAAAAAATATAGATTTAATGACTATAAGACCGAGATAACATATAAAGATTTTAATGATAAATACTACTAGTTTCGGCATATAGCAGCCTTCTTCAGGTATTTATAAAGGAAAAGAATACTAATAAACATTGAATTATTTAAACAAACTGGAAATTACAGGTACAAATTGCCTCACATAATCGATACGTAAAAACGTTGTATTTTTTCAAGTTGTTCCAACTGGCGTGACATTGTTTGTTGCAATTGTGCGTGCAGGTTCACGTATTTATCATTAAAATCTTTATATGTTATCTCGGTCTTATAGTCATTAAATCTATATTTTTTTCAAATATATATATATATATATAATTATACAATTATACAAATATAAAATATACATTTATGGCACCAGTTAAAAAGAAATCCATGTAATCAGAACTTAAAAAACCGAATATACAGAATACAAAAGAAACTCTAATCAGAAATGCTCCGAATTAAATGTAATTATTGCACCAATAAAATTAAATTAAATGAAGAAAAAAATTAAAGGAAACAGAAAACAATAAACAAAGCGCTCAATAAAATACCACCTCCCCTTACCTCAATGACTGTTATCCAGAATTTTGCCAAACACGGTTTAAGTAACAAGCAACTAGCGGACAAATTTAATATTTTCAAGGAACAAATTACAAATTTAAGGCGAACTATGCCTAGTCTTAAAACACAAAAATATTTGGATACGGTCATCCCAAAAATCGACTTTAAAACATCACCTGGATTTGATCAAATATGACCAAGGGATATCAAACCACACTACCCCGCCGTATCTCCAGTTATAATCAAATTGTTAAACTTAATTTTTCAGAAATGTAAAA
>NC_143552.1:51847500-51932500 GCF_054136105.1 Typopeltis vanoorti
CACTAACCTTCCTGATGACATTTCCTTCTAACTCCAGATCTGTCTCTTGGCTTCCATCCCCCCCCCCCCTTTCCAACACATGTACGCTGTCTTACTTCCATCTTTCCAATTTACCTGCCACTTCTTTTCTTGATTCTGCACACAGCACAGTGTTATCTGCATCCATCATTGTCCAAGGTATAATATGTATTATACATTAATAACTTGAATTAATTTCTATTTAATCTTTTTGTCCTTTTTTCTTTTTATTTCCAGATTGATCCCCTTTTTAATAAAATGTCTGTGGCTTTCGATGAGGGTGGTGCTGATGGCCTACTTTTCAAAACCCTCTGTATAGATGACAGCATAGAACTTACTCTACATGGTGATGTTTATTGGGATAGGCCTGCATACGAAGTACAAGAAAGCTTTACAAGCATAATAGAACTAGAAGGTTAATATATTAATGTTTAATTAATTCAGTACATTGAATTGGTATATTTGCATTCAGAGAAATTCATGGAGGGATCACAGAAATGTATCCATTTTAAAGGTTTATAAATTGTGTTATTTTTAAATCAATGTCATTTAATCTATATAATATTTAAAAAACAGCTAAAATGTATTTTATCTTAAGTTCTATATGAGAACAAATATAGTTGAATGCACTATACTGAACCCTTATAATGAATTTGTTCACTCCTGTAAACTACTGAAAATTCTATCTCATATTGTTTTTGACCAATTCACTACATTCAGTCATTGATTTATACTGAAGTTCCATTCCATTGATTCCATTAAAAGGCAAGAAGTCAGAAATCACTACGAGAACAGTAAGGATGTGTAGGTCTGTTTGTTATATTTTTTTAAAACTAATTTTACTCTTTGTTTATAGTGAGATGACACAACATACAAATTATAACATAAGCTTCCTGTGTACAGTATTGTACTGTAGTAATAAATAATGAAGTATGAGCGTATAGTGCTTCTGTGGAATTGCAGTAAAATAATAATAATCAGCTGGAAACACATGGAACAAGAGCAATTTTTCAAAGCTTCTGCCATTATTAATTGAAGTAGGCAGAGAAGATTATTTCATTCTTCAAATTAAGGAACTGCAACACCCTGGAATTGCTCCAATTCCATATTGCTCATTAGGAGTGAGGTGACAGCAGAGGTGGATGTCTTAAAATTATGTGCATTCTTATATTCAGTTTAGTCTGTACAGTTTGCCCTTTTTTTTTTCTTTCCTGCATAAACATAAATATCTCTCTATCAAGCAGTTGCCGTTTATATCATTCTGTTTACTTTGCTAAATCTCTCCATGTTGGGGTTCATTTCCTTGGATTGCCACTAAAATTACCTTATTAACAGTGGCAAATACTTCTGCCAATTTTTTCACCATAATCTTTTTTGTTTGGAATCAGTTTCTTCTTCATGTTCTTCTGCTGTTTCATGCTTCTACTTTTTGTAAATCTAGCTCTAGTCTTCATATGTAAGCTGTTCTCCACAACTTTTACCAACTGCTCTAAATCTTCGTTGTCAGTCCAACTTCGCCTGTTTAGTCAGCAGCAGTATCTTGCTGCTGCTGACTAAACAGCAGCAGTATCTTGCTGCCAGTCTCTTGTGAAGCTTTGTCAAATGTTGTGAATATATGATTTCAGTAACTTCTTCCAAACACCATTCATACACTCTGCTGTCACCCCACTGCATTCTTTATAAAATGCAAGATATTGTATTCCTTCCAAACTACTCTGAGAGTTTTCTCATCCTCATTATCAGCAGTAGCCTGTGTTAAAGTTTTTCTTAAATAATATGTTTAAGTTCATGGGTTGCAAGAGTGAGGTGGTATTTGGTGAACATGTTAATGAGATGGCCATAATAAGCTGCATATGTGATATGTTGAGAGGTGACTATATAGTAATTTGTGTTTTCTAGCATTATTATTCAACTCCATATCCCAAATTGTTCATTCACTGAATGCAGATGCATTTATTTTTAACAGTAGGTTGGTGAGACGTCCATCAAATGTTTGCATTAGATCATTATCGTTATTCCAACATATAATGTTGATAGTTAAACTTAATTAGCTTGTTTTTTTATTGACATTTGTTATTCATTTATTTATTTATTTATTTTCAATGTACATATTTAAATTCAGTACTTTTCCTTCTTTGTTTAAATTACTTTTCAGGCTGCTTGATTGAAAGACTGTTATCAGTCTATATTCTCTCATTGTTCAGTGATGAATGATTGGGCCATACACATTTCTCTATGCATGCTTTCTGCTGCACTTAAAACTCTGAAAGTCATGTCTTCCTCTCTGTGAGTCATGAAGATTATAATTTTGGCACAGTATTTTAGAAATAATTTTGAATAGCAAACTTAAAATTTTCTGAATATTATCAAATATATATAAACTCTCAAAAAATAAATTTCAAGTAACTACAATTTCTTTAATATCTTATCAATTTTTAAACAAACATATATTGATAAGAATTAGAATGCATTACAATTAATCATCATCATCATCATCAAATTCCTGCCATGTACCCTCAAGGGGTGTACAGGATATGACAGTACTACATGAAAAAATTACATCATTACTAACTTCCTATCTACAATTTTCCTCCAAATCAGTCTGTTACTTGTCAAGACTCCAACATTATCAGATCTTATATTTCTATCGTCTAAGGCACTTTGTACCGTATCAATCCACCTATATCTTGGTCTTCCTCTGGGTCATTTTCCTGCCAACCTGGCAGAGAACACTTGTTTTGCTAATCTTTCCTCTCCCATTCTATTTAAGTGACCATACCACCTGAGATTAGCTCTGCTAACGCATTCCTGGATGCTGACAATGTCGAGTTCTTTCCTAATATCCTCATTTTTAATATGATATTGCCATTGATGCCATCTGTTCACGCCTCTAATCTTTCTCAGGACTCTCATATCTGCGGTCTCTAGTCTTTGGTCAAGTGTTTTACTTCTGACCCAGCTCTCAGATCCATAAGTTAAAATTGGTTTGAACACAGTCTTGTATACAGCTAATTTAGTGTTCCGACTAATTTCTTTCTTATTCCATATGAATTTATTCAATTGACTTCCCACGATACCAGCTTTGCTGATTCTGTTGTCTATTTCTATATTTAGTTTACCATCTTCAGTAAAAATTGTGCCTAAGTAGCTGAAATGTTTTACTTGTTCCACAGGTTCTCCATTCACAACATAGTTGACATTTTCAATGATTCTGCCTATTTTCATTGTCTTTGTCTTTTTATTGCTGACCTTCATACCATATCTATTACAACAGCTATTCAATTTAGTCAGAGAATCTTGCAGACTTGTAGCGGATTTATTTAGAAGTATAAGATCATCCGCATAAAGCAAAGAGCTGACATTAACATCTCCAATTTTGATATCAGATTTAATACCACATTCCTTCATAATGTGATCCATATAGATAATGAATAACAGAGGGAATAATGTACATCCTTGTCTCACACCAGATTTAACATTAAACCATCTTCCTGTACTTCCTTCAATTCTAACTGCTGTCTCACAACTCAAATAAAGACTAAGTATTGCTTGATATAATGCCCCATTGACACCATATAACTGCAGCATATTGAATAGCTTCTCTCTTGGCACCTTGTCATATGCCTTTTCCAAATCGACAAAACTTAAATACAGATCTTTGTTATATTCCCATGCTTTCTCGACTATTTGTCGTAAAGTGAAGATCTGATCCTGACAGCCTCTATTTGGCCTGAATCCAGCTTGTTCTTCACCAAGCTTTTCTTCCACAATTCTTCTCAACCGTTTCTCAAGTATACTTGCATAGATCTTGCTAGGAACACTCAGTAGGGAAATACCTCTGTAATTCTCACATTCAGTTTTATTTCCCTTTTTATATATGGGTACTATGAGAGCTCTACTCCAATCATCAGGAATTCGTCCCTCTGTCCAGGCTTTCTGAACTATGCAGTGCAGCCACTGTAAGACTCTTATACCACCATACTTCAGCATTTCTGGTCGAATATCATCTACTCCTGCTGCCTTTCCACATTTCAAGCCTTTGATGGCTTCAAGTATGGATATGTATTCCTGACTGCATGCCCGGTCAGTGTTTTTTTATCACTGTGCTGTCATCACTGCTTGTTTCATTTAGCAGTTTTTCAAAGTAATTACTCCATACTTCAAGGATATCTTTTTCTCCTGTTTTCATTTCACCTTTATCATCTCTAATTCCTTTTACAGCACTCTTTCCTCCATTCCTAAGCTTCTTCAACAACCTCCAGAATATTTTGCCACCTTCTTGATATTTATTTTCTATATTCTTGCCAAAGTCCTCCCATGACTTTTGTTTAGCTAGTTTTACACACTGTTTAGCTTTCTTACATTTGTCTCTGTATTCTGTAAGAGTAAAAGCTGACTTATTTGCCAGGAACTTTTGATATGCTTTCTTCTTTTCCTTCACTGCCTCTTTAACTTCCTGTGTCCACCAGGGAGTTCTGATTTTTTTATCTTTGCACATAACCTCACCACATGCCTCTCTGGCAGAATCAATCAATGTTTCCTTCAGAGTTTGCCACTGAATCTGCAAGGTTTGATTCCTGTTCTCAAACTCTTTCATTTTCTTTTCAATAATATTTCTGTATTTTAGTCTACAGTTTACATCTGAAAGCTGCTCAACTTTTATTCGCTTTAAAACTTTCTTACATGTTATTCTTTTCAATATGAAATTCAATTTTATCCTGCTCAAGACTAAATAGTGATCACTTCCAATTTCAAATCCTCTGTACACTCTGGTGTCCTGCACCAGGGAGAAAACATCACTATCAACAATAACATCGTTAATGAGACTTTTCTTATTCTTAGCCTCTTCTCTCCATATGAATTTGTGCACATTTTTATGTTGGAACATGGTGTTAGTAATAACCAGTCCATGTCCTGAGCAGAAATCCAACAGATATTTGCCATTATTATTAGCTTTGCTCTTTTCTCCAAATTTTCCCAAAATATTTTTGTATGTCTCACAATCATTTCCTACTCTACTATTTAGATCCCCAACAAGGACCAACTTTTCCTTTTTCATTGTGTCAGTTGCTTTTTCTAAAGCCTCAAAAAATTCCTCCACTTCTACCTTAGTAGAACCTTCTGTGGGACCATAGGCACAAATAAGTCTCATTGTCCAGTTCCCCATTCTCATATTTGCCCACATTACTCTACTTGAGACTGACTGCCATTCAAGAAGATTAGCCTCGTATTTTGTGTTGAATACTATGGCTACTCCTTCTTTTCCTTGATTGTTATTGCCTGAATATAACATTTTGTATTTATTGCTCAGAAAGATCTCACCAGTTTTTGTCTTTTTTGTTTCAGTCACCCCTATTATGTTGATCTGGTACTTATCTAATTCCTTAGCTAGCTCCATTTCTTTGCCATTCAGGCTTCTTAAGTTGATAGTACCATTACAATTAATGATTAATTAATTAATTTAATTTCTGTATAAATTAATTTTAAGTTAATTATTAATATTATAAAGTTTATTGTACCAAAATTTTAAGAGACTTTTCCAAGTTATGATAAGAGGAATGTGTATTACCAAATGTAATCATCCTAGCATTTGCCATTTATGAATTGAGGAACTTCAGTCTGGCAGAAAGTACTATAAATGCTATATTATTAATAATAATACTGTTATAGAGCCCCATATCTTATTCAGTAATTACTGTGCCCTTCATTTAAAAAGACCCTTGTTTGAATCCCATTAAGAGGAGATCATTATAAAGACAACTGTTGGTGAGTTATCTGGCCAAAGAATACATACGTTCTCAGACATAGCTGATCACAGATAGGATTAATTACCATGCCTATGTTATTATTATTATTATTACTCCATGGAGTCCTAAGACTTATTTTGGAAGACCTAACCTATCAACACAATATCTATTGTCCCTTTCCTTGAAACCAGATAAAGCACATCTGACTCAAACAACCCATTTTCCATTTATTTACCACTCTCCAAGCGAAAAATCTAGTCCTCATCCCCTCACCAAATGCACCCTTACACCCAACTTCCAGGTATGACCTCTTGTCTTTCCTCCCTGTAGCCAAGTGCTGAAACATTTTCCCTGCATCAGTCCTATAAAATCTTTTAGTAGCTTAAATGTTTCTGTCATATCCCCCCCCCCTTTTTTTTAACCTATCAACAAACTTGCAATCCACAAACACTCGATCTGTTCTCATAGGTAGCATTCAACAGACCACTTACCATCTTGGTCACTCACATCTGGATCCTCTCACCACTTCCTCATTCCCAGGTGACTAGGCCCAAGCACAGTAATCCAGATGTGGTTGTATCAAGGCTTTATAATGAGAAATGAAAACTCCCTTATCTCTGCTTGTTAATGTGTTCTTTAGTAATGAAGTAATCCTGTGGGCTACTCTTGCTACTTTAACAATATACCCTATAAACTTCAACTTTCTATCTTCTACTGCTACCCCCCAAATCCGGCTTCATCAATTTCCTGGAATACAGTTCTCTCAATATACGGTACACAGCTCATAAACTTTGTATCCCAAAATGCATAAATTTACACTTTTCCACATTAAATTGACATCTATTACATTTTGTCCATACTGTCAGCCTATTTAAATCATCCTGCAGACTCTTTACATCACCCTAATTAAACATTACCCTACCCAAATTTACCTCATCAGCTAATAATTGAATATCTCTCTTCAAATTATTTCCTGTATCATTTATGTACAAATTAAATGGAACTGGTCCAAGGACAGAACTCTGTGGCACATCACAGAGCTCTGTCCATCAACCATCCTGTTAATGGTGGTTGATGGCAGAGAAAGTGACGGCATCAACCACCCTGTTATCCACGTAACCAGTGTCATGCAGCAGTATCATCATGTAGCCATTCCCTTTATCGAACTCAGCTGTCACTCTATTATTAAAAAAATTAGTAGATTACTAAGGCATGACCGACCCTTCACAAAGCCACGCTGTTCCTCACAGAGTATCATATTCTCCCATTCCTGAATTCTCTTTTTGACCAACTTTTCCAGTACTTTTACAACCACTACTGAGATACTATCATAAGTCTGTAATTTGCTACTACAATCTTAGATTCTCCTTTATGCAAAGAAATTATTTTGCTCTTCTTATAATCTCTTGGATCCTTACCAAACTGGGGCTTAAATTAAACAGCCTAATCAAAGGCATCACTAGTTCATCTGAACATTATCTTAAAACACAAGCTGATATCCTATCGACTCCCACATCTGTGTTTGCATTCATATTCTGCAATATCCTAATTTCCTCCAATTCATCAACCTCTGTTCTCACATCATTTCTTGTCACTCTGCCATAACAGTATCTTCAATTGGATGATATACCCTTGCAGAATGGTCACACAATATCTCAATTTTTATCTGCCTGTGTTACCTCTCTAGCCTCTGCTCTCATTAAAGTTATCCTTCCATAGTCATTCTTCCTCCTACTTTCCCCTTAAAAACTTTGGGTTTCCTTTTGCCTGCTTGGCCAACTTCTTCTCATAATCTGATTTTGTCTTCGTTACCTGCTGGTCACCTTTTTTGCCTGTTCCTTGTACTGTTTATGAGTTAGCTGGTTGTTTGCCTTTCTCCTTATATAATTTTCACGACATTTTCTTTTTTTTTGCAGCTGTTGCTTAATGATACTACTCATTCATCTAACTTTTACCTGATTTACCCTCCTGACTTTGAGTATATAATGTTATATTGCTTCCTCCAGACACCCTTTGACTATCCCCATGCTCTCTGAACAGCCTTTCCTTTCATATCTGTAGGCCAAGTACACGAAGCTGGGAATATCTGGAGAGTCATATATTGCACATTGTCTGCCTGCCTGTTAGTGGCCCATTAGTGTAGGGCCTCCAGGTAGTGAAAATACTAGCTATTAATGGCCTCCGTTATTTTCAAGAGGATTGAGTTAAAGGCAATGAGATGATATTTTAACTTTTATTTGGGAAAAGACTGGATAAAGACTTGTTTCCATGCATTTGGACAGATGCCAAATGAGTTTGTATAAGCAATCCAGGACACTTGTTATTTCTGAAGCATATTTTTTTTTGTTACATTTGGAGGGACTGTCTGGATATCAGAAGCTTGCTAGCACTTGGACTACTGATGATTCTTCTGATGTCCTGGAAAGAGCAAAGCAAACTGTAAGCTGTTCATGGTAAAGTGAGAGTGGGATTTCCTTGATTGTTTTTACCAGAATTGGAGGAGAAAATTGATGCCAAGAGATCAAGCATATCCTTAATTTATGTTATCACAATGCCATCTTCAGGTGAGAGGTGGGTGCATTGAAGGCATATATTTTTTGTCTTGAGCCACTTGAGGTATGAATTTTTATCTTTAGCACACTCAGAGAATGAAAGCAACATAGTAAGGCAAGGAAATCTTGCCTCACTGTACTGCTTTCTTTTGCTGTCTTTAGGAAACTCTGGCATGGAATGTCAGATTCAACACATGCTCCTGTTCCACGTTTAATTATATAGAATGTAATTTTGATTATTGAGGTATTTGAACAATTGTAATAGAGTATGCCAGTTGAGATTTAATAAAGAATAAGAGATATGTGGAAGGGGGTGGTACATACTATTAATGTTTATGTTGAGGCCCTGTATGTTAGCAAAGTGGATGGGTTTTTTATTTATTTTAAGCAAATATTTTTCCCAGTGTTTTCAACTGTATTCTGTACTGCTTTCTTTTGCTGTCTTTAGGAAACTCTGGCATGGAATGTCAGATTCAACACATGCTCCTGTTCCACGTTTAATTATATAGAATGTAATTTTGATTATTGAGGTATTTGAACAATTGTAATAGAGTATGCCAGTTGAGATTTAATAAAGAATAAGAGATATGTGGAAGGGGGTGGTACATACTATTAATGTTTATGTTGAGGCCCTGTATGTTAGCAAAGTGGATGGGTTTTTTTATTTATTTTAAGCAAATATTTTTCCCAGTGTTTTCAACTGTATTTTTGTGTCATAGAAAAAAATAATAATTTGGCAACCACCTGTGAAAAATTTTAAATAAGTATACTTTTTTTTTTTTCCATGACTTGTTATTTTGAACATAACTTTAAAAATCTGAACTTTAAAAGTCTGTAATATTAAACAATACCACATTCTAATTGAGTAAAGAATGTGGTATTGTTTAATATTACAGACCAAATGGAAGTCATTTTATTTTTAATGCCAACTCCCAAATGTATTTTTTTGTTGACATTGAAGATATCATATAAATTACTGTACATTGATTGATTATATATTAAAAATATAAAACAATTTATATTTAATAGAAAGAAACAGTCTGCTTCAGACTGATGATCTTCAAATATGCCCTGACTTTTTGGAGTTCACATTCCTTAATTGGAACAGTAATATGAATGTAAGTCACTCTTAGTTTATTTTTATATAATCATAATTCATTTCAAAATAGTGATTAAGAAAACAGTAAGAAATGATTTATTAATGGTCTCTGATTTTACCTGTGTTTATTTCAAACTGAAACATTTTTGCTATGCACAATAATTTATTGGTTACCTCTGACAGACCAGCTTGGAGGCACAGTGATAAGATACCCTTTTTTTGTGTTTTTAATGTCATGTTGCATATTATAAAATGCACAGTTTATATGTTTAAGATTTTTTTTTTTTATTTATTTTTTAATTTTAAAGGTCATAAGGCTTTAAACTCGAGGAACTCGTGCTCCTATAGAGTAGGCTTTTACAAAACATCCATGCCCAAGGCGGGATTTGAACCCACAACCTGTTGGTTGGAAGTCATACTATCCGCTCAGCCAACCAGGCCTGACATTTATGCAAACATACTTGAAAAAAAAAAAAAGGGCTAAGGAAAACTGGGAGAGGAACAAGTTGTGATTGGGCCAGATAGCTCTCATCAAGATCAGATTTTCACTTTAAGACAAATAGGTGGGAAATTGTGTAAATAACTAGAGTCTGTATTTCAATTTTTTAGATTTAGGAAAGGTATACGATATGGTATAAAGATCAAAGCTGATTATATTATGGAGGAATATGACATTAGTCCTGATATTAAAATTGAAAATATTGAACTTAGGTTCATATTTTATGTAGATAATGTTCTCTTAAATAAATCCAGTACTTGTCTGCAGGATTGTCCTGTAAAGTGTCATCTTCATCTAGAAGGTTGACTATTATGGATGTCTACCTGAGATTCATGATGTGTAGTAGAAAGATAAGATGGTGAGGCTCTAATCTCATCCACCTTCTGTCAGTATAGTATCCCATATCTATAGATGTGTGTTCACAGGGACATTTTGCCTGTTCTGAGGGATGAAAAGCTCAAGTTTCTGGGGGGGGGGGACCCTCCACTGCTGCATGAGACTAGCCAACTCACCTTTGACTGAAAAGCCCTGTTAAAGGTTCCTTGCATCGTAAATGGGATTTGAGCAAAGTTCTTTCCAACTATAGGACTCTATTGAAACCAACTGAGCTATGCATGCTCTCTACAGGATTACATAACTAAATTGAATAACTGCTGTCATCAAACTGTTATGAAAATCAGCAGTAGGCTTATTTTTTTCACACTAATTTTTTTACAATAACAGTGGCCAGATTAAATCAAAACTGAAAATTTTAATATAGATCTTAACTATAAAATTTCATTAAATTTTATCCAGCCAGAACAGAATTACTAATATTATTTTTATGAAAATGTTATAATAAAAGTAATCGATTTGGAACTAAAACTGAACCATGCCAACAACTTCTTGTCCAGACAACTTCTTAGAATTCCACGTCAGAGAGCTATTGTAATATACTGTATAATTTCAACACGTTGTCCTGAATATAGTTGAACTGAAAACTGGAATGGTTCATCAAATTTTTTGTAAAAAATTTCAAATACCAAATCTGAGTGAAATTCACCCAATGTTACTGGTATGTGTGTGTGTACGTGCACGCATGAAAGTCACGTACTAATACTACTACTGATGGTAATGTAGGCTGTAGATCAGTCAGTATAAATGAAGCCATTTAGTTAGAAAGACTTGGTCTGAATCTCATTTATGACATGAATAATTACTATCAGTCCTCTTTAACTGAAGACAAGTTAGCATACAGTTATGGCAGGGTTTTTCCTCTGGGAAATAGGCAAACCAGTCTCATGAGCACATATATTTAGAGACAGGAAACACTTATTGAATAAGAAAGACAATAGGAAACCATGTTGTTCTGCAATTATTCCCTAGTAATATAGCATTGCTATTCCATCCGAAAGGAAATTGGAGGAAGAGAATTTGCTGAGATATATATACCGTTGGACCTGTCAAGAGACAGAACACTAATAATGGTGATTCTTCATCATCATTAGTGTTCTGTGATTTGAAGTGATGATGATTTCAAATCACAGAATCATCATTCTGAAATGATGGTTCTTCATCATGAGTGTTATTCCCCTTCATCATCCTCTCTTATCAATTATTAGATTGATGAGAGAGGATGATAAGGAGGGAATAATAATAATTACCATTATTATTACTACTACGAACAATATTAATAATGCATCTACTATTAACAATAATAATTAGTAGTAATCGGTGCCTTTATTAGGAACCTAAGGATTGCATGCAATAAAGTATCCATGTCAATGGGGATATCATGCTAAGCTTCAACTACATCACAAGTTAATCCAATAACAACTGCAGTTCTTTTTGATAAATACACTTCACATCTTATAATTCATTTTTCAATTAATTGCTTTTTCGAGAACTGCCTTTTGATTAACTGTTGCTTGATGAACTGTCTTTTGATTTATGGTTTATTTGATTGTTTTTTCAGTAAATTTCCTTTTGGTAAATTGTCTTTCAATGAATTGTTTTCAGTGAATTTTCTGGATATCCTAGGAAACTGAACTCAGCAAATTCTCTTTCTTTTTTGCCACACACTCTCCTCTTTCTGCTGTTATGTATATTGTCTGTGCCATTGTTATGTCATTATTACTTTTCCTGTAATCTTGATTCCTTTATGAATTTTCCTCTCTACAAGAACTACAAGACTTACAAAATTTCCCTGACTCTAATATCTGTATCACTTCGTACGTGTTCATTCTATAAGGAAAGTAAATTCTATATCTCTAGCTGATTCCTAATTTTACTCACGTGCTTACCCTGACTGATAAAGGTTAATCCTTGCTAAAAGAAACGAATCCTCTAATTTCTTTCTGGAGCCGTCTCCTCTTCAGATATTGACAAATTTATTTTTTAAAGCTGTGCCAGCCAAAGCCAATATCTTAGAATAGAGGGGATTCTTATTTAGGGAGACTTTTCCAGACCTTTGGTGCACATAGGTGAATAAATTTAGTGCTTAAACTCATGAATTAAATGCTTTACTGTGGCTAAGTAAATTCTGGGTTTGCAGTCGTAACCTATAACAACATGTTATACCTTTCTTTCAATTCCCCCCCACCCGCTATGGTTCAGATTAATGAGTGGTAGTTTTGGTTCATGCGGATGATGTTATACTTCTAAATAAATCCGCTACAAGTCTGCAAGATTCTCTGACTAAATTGAATAGCTCTTGTAATAGATATGGTATGAAGGTCAGCAATAAAAAGACAAAGACAATGAAAATAGGCAGAATCATTGAAAATGTCAACTGTGTTGTGAATGGAGAACCTGTGGAACAAGTAAAACATTTCAACTATTTAGGCACGATTTTTACTGAAGATGGTAAATTAAATATAGAAATAGACAACAGAATCAGCAAAGCTGGTATGGTGGGAAGTCAATTGAATAAATTCATATGGAATAAGAGAGAAATTAGTCGGAACACTAAATTAGCTGTATATATACAAGACAGTGTTCAAACCAGTTTTAACTTATGGATCGGAGAGCTGGGTCAGAAGTAAAACACTTGACCAAAGACTAGAGACTTCAGATATGAGAGTCCTGAGAAAGATTATAGGCGTGAACAGATAGCATCAATGGCAGTATCATATTAAAAACGAGGATATTAGGGAAGAACTTGACATTGTCAGCATCCAGGAATGCATTAGCAGAGCTAATCTCAGGTGGTATGGTCACTTAAACAGAATGGGCGAGGAAAGATTAGCAAAACAAGTGTTCTCTGCAAGGTTGGCAGGAAAACGACCGAGAGGAAGACCAAGATATAGGTGGATTGATACGGTACAAAGTGCTTTTGACGATAGAAATATAAGATCTGATAATATTGGAGTGTTGACAAGCAACAGACTGATTTGGAGGAAAATTGTAGATAGGAAATTAATAATGATGTAATTTTTTTCATGTAGTACTATCATATCCTGTACACCCCTTGAGGGTACATGGCAGGAATTTGATGATGATGAGTTTTGGTTCATATCACAAGCAAAACTCGGTATAGAAGAAAAATACATATTTATTGGAATCTAAAGACACTCAGACCAATCTCACTTTCAATTAGTTCAATGGCATGCTAAATCAAACTGTATCAAACTGATTAATGCTCTAATGCATGAACAATAAATCCTTCTTTTAAGTTAGAGATTAAACACACATAATATACACTTCTAATCAATATTCTACCTACTATGTTCGTCTTGCATATTAAACTAGTCACAATCTTCTATAATCATTGCAGACGATTTGTCTTATGGACATTAGCCACTGCTAAAGAATCACTTAAAGTTCTTAAATACTGTCCATACTTGATTATTACACTACAATGATCTTTCCCTTTTACCGACTGGGTAATTATACAACAAAATCTGTATTTTACCATTTCTTGGAGCAGTATCTCCAGGTCCATCTGAATTGTCCTTCTTTGTTTGAATTACCTCTTGATACTTCCATAAGCCTGCATCCACGTGGTGGGTCACTATGGTCATCAGATTAGGCTATGTCTGCCTCTGGCATTTTTCCCTCATCTATTCTCGATCTGTTTCGGACCATTGTCGTTTCTACTGCCGGTTCTGGTATACGTCCGCGATATTATTCCTTTCAGTGAAGGAGCAAAGACAGCATATGCCGACATCTCACGCTTTCGTACCGCCAGAAATTCCGACATCGAAGGGAAAGGCGCACCGTCCGATATCGTGCTATTGCCAAGAAACACCTTCAGGAACTTCCGGTCCACGGGAGAAGTCAAATCATCATCCAGCAAAATAGGCGAAAAAAGCTTTGAGAAAGGGGGTGCAAACCCTTTTTATTCTCCCTTCACTTTCCCCCTTTTTAGCACCCTGTTATTAGCTGTGATAGCGCCCTCTTCTTTCTGCGATCTTTTTAACGCCCGCTACTTTCTGCAGGAATTTCGGCACATCGCGAGATCTCTGGCAGCGCCTTCCGGGAAACAAATGTGCATCACTTTCCAAGATTGCCAATGCCTCAGGCCCGCCCGTGACCTTTGGACTATTGTTTACATCTAATTTACCCATTCATTGTATACGTGATGCATTCATATAATATTAATTTATACTCAAAGTTCTTTACATGGCATTACAATTCTACTAAAAGGAAGTAATTCTATATCTATTTACAGTTAGTACTTTATTTCTTCTGCTCGAGTACAAGTTTTTTCTCTCAGCTGATTTTTCTGACTTTTTAAATCCTGAATGAATTGTTTCTTTAATAAAGTTCTTCATTCAGGGTGTAACACTGCCCCCCCCCCCCCATTGTCATCATCATCATCATTAGTGTTCTGTCTTGACAGGTCCAATGGTATATCTCAGCAAATTCTCTTCCTCCAATTTCCTCTGTCTCTTGCTTCCGCCTTCATTTCTTGGTATCCTCTTGTGCCCATTATACCATCAAGCATCATTAGCCATCTCTGTCCTCTTGGTCGCTTTCCTTAAATTTTCCCTTCTATCATTCTTTTCAGTAGGCTGTCTCCTCTTAATACAGTCCTATCCAGTTAAGCTTTCTTTCTCTTATGATCTTTAGTAAATTCCTTTCTTCAACTCTTTGTAATACTTCTTCATTGGTAATTTTTTCGGTCCACTTTATTTTCTCTATTTCTTCTCCATAACCACATTTAAAATGCCTCCAACATTTTAGCTTCTTTCTTCCCAATTGTCTATGTTTCTGACCCATATAAGGTCATACTCTAAATATAACACTTAATAAGCCTGCATTTCTTTAAATTTTTATTCATTTTATTAATAAACAAATTTTTCTTGCTATAAAATCCATATTTTTCTTTGTTAATTCTATCTTTGATTTTCCATTTTCTTATATTACACTACTACCAAGGTATTTGTATTGTCTCACTTGCTCTGCACTTTCTCTATTCATTATCACTTTGACACCTCCTGGTTTCCTAGAGACTCTCATCACTTTTGTTTTCTTTGTATTAATTTTTATATCATATTTCTTGCATATACTCACAAATTTATGCGTTAGGTGCCATAATTCATCTTCAGTATCAGCTAATATTGCTTGATCATCTGCGAATCTAATATTTTGTATTGGTCTTCCTCCAATAGTGATTCCTCTTTTCTCTTCATCAGATGCTTCTTATCATTTCTTCTGCAAATATATTGAAGAGCATTGGTGACAGGCGCATCCCTGTCTTACACCTCTACCAATCTCACATTTTTTTGTTTTTCCTACTTTTGTTATTATGGCAGTCTAGTTCTTATATAATTCAGCTATTAACCTTTGGTCTCTCCAATCTAAACCTATTTTGCATAACACTTCCATCAGTTTTTCCCATTTCACCATGTCAAATGCTTTTTTAAGTTCGTTGAAACATATATAAACTTCTTTATTTACTTCTATATTCCTTTCACATATGGTCCTCATTACTGAACTTCCATCTCTAGTTCTTCTCATCATCATCATCATCAAATTCCTGCCATGTACCCTCAAGGGGTGTACAGGATATGATAGTACTACATGAAAAATTTACATCATTACTAACTTCCTATCTAGAATTTTCCTCCAAATCAGTCTGTTACTTGTCAAGACTCCAACATTATCAGATCTTATATTTCTATCGTCTAAGGCACTTTGTACCATATCAATCCAATTATATCTTGGTCTTCCTCTGGGTCGTTTTCCTGCCAACCTGGCAGAGAACACTTGTTTTGCTAATCTTTTCTCTCCCATTCTATTTAAGTGACCATACCACCTGAGATTAGCTCTGCTAACGCATTCCTGGATGCTGACAATGTCAAATTCTTTCCTAATATCCTCGTTTTTAATATGATATTGCCATTGATGCCATCTGTTCATGCCTCTAATCTTTCTCAGGACTCTCATATCTGCGGTCTCTAGTCTTTGGTCAAGTGTTTTACTTCTGACCCAGCTCTCAGATCCATAAGTTAAAACTGGTTTGAACACTGTCTTGTATACAGCTAATTTAGTGTTCCGACTAATTTCTCTCTTAATCCATATGAATTTATTCAATTGACTTCCCACCATACCAGCTTTGCTGATTCTGTTGTCTATTTCCATATTTAATTTACCATCTTCACTAAAAATCATGCCTAAGTAGCTGAAATGCTTTACTTGTTCCACAGGTTCTCCATTCACAACACAGTTGACATTTTCAATGATTCTGCCTATTTTCATTGTCTTTGTCTTTTTATTGCTGACCTTCATACCATATCTATTACAACAGCTATTCAATTTAGCCAGAGAATCTTGCAGACTTGTAGCGGATTTATTTAGAAGTATAACATCATCCGCATAAAGCAAAGCGCTGACATTAACATCTCCAATTTTGATATCATGTTTAATACCACTTTCCTTCATAATGTGATCCATATAGATAATGAATAACAGAAGGGATAATGTACATCCTTGTCTCACACCAGATTTAACATTAAACCATCGTCCTGTACTTCCTTCAATTCTAACTGCTGACTTACAACTCAAATAAAGACTAAGTATTGCTTGATATAATGCCCCATTGACACCATATAACTGCAGCGTATTGAATAGCTTCTCTCTTGGCACCTTATCATTTGCCTTTTCCAAATTGACAAAACTTAAATACAGATCTCTGATATATTCCCATGCTTTCTCGACTATTTGTTGCAAAGTGAAGATCTGATCCTGACAGCCTCTATTTGGCCTGTGTCCAGCTTGTTCTTCACCAAGCTTTTCTTCCACAATTCTTCTCAACCGTTTCTCAAGTATACTTGCATAGATCTTGCCAGGAACACTCAATAGGGAAATACCTCTGTAATTCTCACATTCAGTTTTATTTCCCTTTTTATATATGGGTACTATGAGAGCTCTACTCCAATCATCAGGAATTCGTCCCTCTGTCCAGGCTTTTTGAACTATGCAGTGCAGCCACTGTAAGACTCATATACCACCATATTTCAGCATTTCTGGTCGAATATCATCTACTCCTGCTGCCTTTTCACATTTCAAGCCTCTGATGGCTTTTTCTACTTCAAGTATGGATATGTATTCCTGACTGTATGCCTGTTGAGTGCTTTTTTATCACTGTGCTATCACTGCTTGTTTTATTTAGCAATTTTTCGAAGTAATTACTTGATACTTCAATGATATCTTTTTCTCCTGTTTTCATGTCACCTTTATCATATCTAATTCCTTTTACAGCACTCTTCCCTCCATTCCTAAGCTTCTTCAACAACCTCCAGAATATTTTGCCACCTTCTTGACATTTATTTTCTATATTCTTGCCAAAGTCCTCCCATGACTTTTGTTTAGCTAGTTTTACACAGTGTTTAGCATTCTTGCATTTGTCTCTATATTCTCTAAGAGCACAAGCTGATTTATTTGACAGGAACTTTTGTTATATGCTTTCTTCTTTTCCTTCGCTGCCTCTTTAACTTCCCATGTCCACCAGGGAGTTCTGATTTTTTTATCCTTGCAGATAACCTCACCACATGCCTCTCTGGCAGAATCAATCAATGTTTTCTTCAGAGTTTGCCATTGAATCTCCAAGGTTTGATTCCTGTTCTCAAACTCTTTCATTTTTTTTTCAATAATCTTTGTGTATTTTAGTCTACAGTTCACATCTGAGAGCTGCTCAACTTTTATTCGCTTTAAAACTTTCTTACATGTTATTCTTTTCAATATGAAATTCAATTTTATCCTGCTCAAGACTAAATAGTGATCACTTCCAATTTCAAATCCTCTGTACACTCTGGTGTCCTGCACCAGGGAGAAAACATCACTATCAACAATAACATAGTCAATGCGACTTTTCTTATTCCTAGCCTCTTCTCTCCATGTGAATTTGTGCACATTTTTATGTTGGAACATGGTGTTAGTAATGACCAGTCGATGTCCTGAGCAGAAATCCAACAGATATTTGCTATTATTATTAGCTTTGCTCCTTTTCTCCAAATTTTCCCAAAATATTTTTGTATGTCTCACAATCATTTCCTACTCTGCTATTTAGATCCCCAACAAGGACCAACTTTTCCTTTTTCATTGTGTCAGTTGCTTTTTCTAAAGCCTCAAAAAATTCCTCCACTTCTACCTTAGTAGAACCTTCTGTGGGACCATAGGCACAAATACGTCTCATTGTCCAGTTCCCCATTCTCATATTTGCCCACATTACTCTACTTGAGACTGACTGCCATTCAAGAAGATTAGCCTCGTGTTTTGTGTTGAATACTATGGCTACTCCTTCTTTTCCTTGATTGTCATTGCCTGAATATAACATTTTGTATTTATTGCTCAGAAAGATCTCACCAGTTTTGGTCTTTTTTGTTTCAATCAATCCTATTATGTCGATCTGGTACTTATCTAATTCCTCATCTAGCTCCATTTCTTTGCCATTCAGGCTTCTTACGTTGATAGTACCGATCTTTAACTCTGGTGATGTTGAGTTGGGGTTTGTTTTCAGATTCGTTCCAGTAGCTGACTTTTCGTTGTTCGCCCTGGTTCCCTGGCGAAAACAACGGGGGCCTTGTTTAACCAGGCGACGCCCCAGCCGGCATGAAATTTTGTCATGTTGTACCATCATTTTTTATTTTGGTTTAACCAATAAGAATACAATTTGGTCAGCTAAATCCCAAATGGCCAGCCCATCCTCGTTCGTTCAGTATCCAAGTAGATACCCAACAGAGTGCACCACAAGAAGGTGAGGATTGGACATTAGGTCAGAAGCCCTGGTCGGTTCTCCGCATTCCTTTAAAGGCTATGTGGAGGTCTCCTCTCAGTTATACAGCTTTGACCCTTAAGCACCCCTCTCTAGTTCTGTCTTTTCTAAATCCAAACTGAATATTCCCCAGAAAATATTCCACTCTATTATCCAATTGTTGATTTAATATTAGCAGTACTTTAGAGTCATGCAAGAGTATGCTTATTTAATACTTTGCATTTTCCTCTTCTGTCTTCACTGTTTATTTTTTCCATCTTCTTCTTTCCTCCATTTTTCTTATCATTTCATTTGTAATCCATGGCTTCTTAATTCTTTTCCCCTTCCACAAAACTTTTCTCTTAAGCGGCTGTTTCGTATATCAAGTTTTTCGGTTGATTCCATTTTGCATTAACATCGATAGTCTCTTCAGGTGTGTCTTCTTTGTTTCTTATTTTATTCTCCAGTTCTTCTCTGAATTTCTTACCTGCATCTCCCTAGATTTTTTCTAGGTTCTACCTTTTCTTGCTTTTACCTTTGTTTATTTTCTTAAAATGTATTCTTAATTCCATAACAAGTAAATTCCATAATTTCCAGGAGCTAATATTGTCTGAGTCAATATTAGCTCCTAGATATGTTGATATCCTTTTTACACTGTTTCTTTACCTGTTTTGCATTAACATATAATCAATCTGGTATCTTGCGATATCACATGGCATTTTCCATGTATCTCATCATCTTTTTGGAAGTTTGAACCAAGTATTACCAATAATTAGTTTGTGTCTTTTACAAAACTCTTAAGTTTTTTGCCTCTCTCATTCCTTTTTCCAAGGCCATATCTTCCTCTTATTCCCTTCTCTACCTTTTCACTTACAACTGCATTCTAGTCTCTCCTCCAGATGGTACACCTTTTATTTCTGTCTTCTTCTATTTGATTATATATCTCTTCTACTTCATTTTCATCATGGTCACTTGTGGGCATATATATCTGTATAATCATTATGTCCACAGCCTTTACTTTCAGTTTAATCATAATCACCCTGTCACTTTTATATATTGTTTTTTCTACTGAATTTTTAACCTTTTCATTCAACACAAATGCTACTCCATTTTCTCCTCCTCCCAGTGTGCATTCCCATAATTCGTCATTGGGATAATTTTTATTTCTTTTATTAATTATCATTACCAATTGAGTTATTATTATTATTATTATTATTAATTTTGTATTAGATATTAACAGTACTACTTTTTCTCTATCCTCTCTTTCCAGAAGATTCCTTTCCTATCTCCATTTCTTCTCTCACCTGTATGGCATCCTTAGTCGACCAAGTTTAATTTATGCTGCCTATCCTTGAGCACTTTAGCTCAATCAATGCCACAAAGTTTTCTACTTCATTTCTTATACTCCTTGGATTAGTTTATAAACATAACAATCCCACCAATGCCATACCTCCTAGAGTTTTTGTGTGGCTCCCATCCACAAAAGGTTATTGTAAACTTACAGTACATTCAAACCATTCATGTGTGGATTAAGGACTTATGGGGTTAAGGAAATTCATGCACGGGTTAAGGAAATATGAAAAGACCAACTGGCCTTTTCATATTTTGGTTTTCAGTCTTCCTTTCCTTTTCTGTTAATTTAACTATTCTTTTTGGATTTGATGTTGTCTATTCTTGTTTCACAATCATAAGTCAGAATTGGTTGGACTACTGATTTATTTATTATATCTTTTGTTAGATTTTTATTTTTCCATATAGTTGAATTTAGACATCTTGATATTTTATTACCTTTTGGATATTGTTCTTTTACTTCATTCTGTGTTATATTTTCACTGTTGCAGTTATTCCTAGTTATTGAAATTTTATTACTTACTGGTCTTTTCATATTTTGGTTTCCAGTCTTCCTTTCTTTTTTCTGGTTCCAATATTTTTCCATTTAGTTTATTTATTTTTTACTTTTTTTTTTCAGTTACCATTGTTTTTTGGTTTTTCTGTTCAAATTTGAATAATTGCTTTTGGAGGTCATCTTCATTTCCTGCAAGTAATAATACATCATCTGCATATCCAACAAAATTTAAATGTTCTATGGTCCCACAGAAGGTTCTACTAAGGTAGAAGTGGGGGAATATTTTGAGTCTTTAGAGAAAGCAACTGACACAATGAAAAAGGAAAAGTTGGTCCTTGTTGGGGATCTAAATAGCAGAGTAGGAAATGATTGTGAGATATACAAAATTTTGGGAAAATTTGGAGAAAAGAGCAAAGCTAATAATAATGGCAAATACTTGTTGGATTTCTGCTCAGGACATGGACTGGTTATTACTAACACCATATTCCAACATAAAAATGTGCACAAATTCAAATGGAGAGAAGAGGCAAGGAATAAGAAAATTCTCATCGACTGTGTTATTGTTGATAGTGATGTTTTCTCCCTGGTGCAGGACACCAGAGTGTACAGGGGATTTGAAATTGGAAGTGATCACTATTTTGTCTTGAGCAGGATAAAATTGAATTTCACATTGAAAAGAATGACGTGTAAGAAAGTTTTAAAGCGAATAAAAGTTGAGCAGCTCTCAGATGTGAACTGTAGACTAAAACACACAAAGATTATTGAAGAAAAAATGAAAGAGTTTGAGAACAGAAACAAAACCTTGGAGATTCATTGGCAAGCCTTGAAGAAAACCCTGATTGATTCAGCCAGAGAGGCATGTGGTGAGGTTGTCTTCAAGGATAGAAAAATCAGAACTCCCTGGTGGACACAGGAAGTTAAAGAGGCAGTGAAGGAAAAGAAGAAAGCATATCAAAAGTTCCTGGCAAATAAGTCAGCTTATGCTCTATGAGAATACAGAGACAAATGTAAGAAAGCTAAACACTTTGTAAAACTAGCTAAACAAAGGTCATGGGAGGACTTTGGCAAGAATATGGAAAATAAATATCAAGAAGGTGGCAAAATATTCTGGAGGTTGTTGAAGAAGCTTAGAAATGAGGAAAGAGTGCTGTAAAAGAAGTTAGAGATGATAAAGATCACAGGAGAAAAAGATATCTTTGAAGTATGGAGTAATTACTTTGAAAAATTGCTAAATGAAACAAGCAGTGATAGTACAATGGTAAATAACACTCACCAGACATACAGTCAGGAATATATATCCATACATGAAGTAGAAGAAGCCATCAAAGGCTTGAGATGTGGAAAGGCAGCAGGAGTAGATGATATTTGACCAGAAATGCTGAAGTATGATGGTATAAAAGTCTTACAATGGCTGCACTGCATAGTTCAGAAGTCCTGGACAGAGGGACAAATTCCTGATGATTAGAGTAGAGCTCTCATAGTACTCATATATAAAAAGGGAAATAAAACTGAATGTGAGAATTACAGAGGTATTTCCCTACTGAGTGTTCGTTTCTGGTAAGATTTACACCAGTATACTTGAGAAACGATTGAGAAGAATTGTGGAAGAAAAGCTTGGTGAAGAACAAGTTGGATTCAGGCCAAATAGAGGCTGTCAGGATCAGATCTTCAGTTTATGACAAATAGTGGAGAAATCATGGGAATATAACAAAGATCTGTATTTAAGTTTTGTCGATCTGGAAAAGGTGTATGACAAGGTGCCAAGAGAGAAGCTATTCAACACGTGTGTCAATGGGGCATTGTATCAAGCAATACGTAGTCTGTAATTGAGTTGTAAGTCAGCAGTTAGAATTGAAGAAAGTACAGGAAGATGGTTTAATGTTAAATCTGGTGTGAGACAAGGATGTACATTATCGCCTCTGTTATTCATTATCTATATGGATCACATTATGGAGGAAAGTGGTATTAAACATGATATCAAAATTGGAGATGTTAATGTCAGCTCTTTGCTTTGTGTGGACAATGTTATACTTCTAAATAAATCCGCTACAAGTCTGAAAGATTCCCTGACTAAATTGAATAACTGTTGTAATAGATATGGTATGAAGGTCAGCATTAAAAATACAAAGATAATGAAAATAGGCAGAATCGTTGAAAATGTCAACTGCATTGTAAATGGAGAACTTATAGAACAAGTAAAATATTTCATCTACTTAGGCACAATTTTTAGTGAAGGTGGTAATAGACAACAAAATCAACAAAGCTGGTATGGTAGGAAGTCAACTGAATAAATTTATATGGAATAAGAGAGAAATTAGTCATCATCATCATCATCAAATTCCTGCCATGTACCCTCAAGGGGTGTACAGGATATGACAGTACTACATGAAAAAATTACATCATTACTAACTTCCTATCTACAATTTTCCTCCAAATCAGTCTGTTACTTGTCAAGACTCCAACATTATCAGATCTTATATTTCTATCGTCTAAGGCACTTTGTACCATATCAATCCACCTATATCTTGGTCTTCCTCTGGGTCGTTTTCCTGCCAACCTGGCAGAGAACACTTGTTTTGCTAATCTTTCCTCTCCCATTCTATTTAAGTGACCATACCATCTGAGATTAGCTCTGCTAAGGCATTCCTGGATGCTGACAATGTCAAGTTCTTTCCTAATATCCTCATTTTTAATATGATATTGCCATTGATGCCATCTGTTCACGCCTCTAATCTTTCTCAGGACTCTCATATCTGCGGTCTCTAGTCTTTGGTCAAGTGTTTTACTTCTGACCCAGCTCTCAGATCCATAAGTTAAAATTGGTTTGAACACAGTCTTGTATACAGCTAATTTAGTGTTCCGACTAATTTCTTTCTTATTCCATATGAATTTATTCAATTGACTTCCCACGATACCAGCTTTGCTGATTCTGTTGTCTATTTCTATATTTAGTTTACCATCTTCAGTAAAAATTGTGCCTAAGTAGCTGAAATGTTTTACTTGTTCCACAGGTTCTCCATTCTAAACACAGTTGACATTTTCAATGATTCTGCCTATTTTCATTGTCTTTGTCTTTTTATTGCTGACCTTCATACCATATCTATTACAACAGCTATTCAATTTAGTCAGAGAATCTTGCAGACTTGTAGCGGATTTATTTAGAAGTATAACATCATCCGCATAAAGCAAAGAGCTGACATTAACATCTCCAATTTTGATATCAGGTTTAATACCACATTCCTTCATAATGTGATCCATATAGATAATGAATAACAGAGGGGATAATGTACATCCTTGTCTCACACCAGATTTAACATTAAACCATCTTCCTGTACTTCCTTCAATTCTAACTGCTGACTCACAACTCAAATAAAGACTAAGTATTGCTTGATATAATGCCCCATTGACACCATATAACTGCAGCGTATTGAATAGCTTCTCTCTTGGCACCTTGTCATATGCCTTTTCCAAATCGACAAAACTTAAATACAGATCTTTGTTATATTCCCATGCTTTCTCGACTATTTGTCGTAAAGTGAAGATCTGATCCTGACAGCCTCTATTTGGCCTGAATCCAGCTTGTTCTTCACCAAGCTTTTCTTCCACAATTCTTCTCAACCGTTTCTCAAGTATACTTGCATAGATCTTGCTAGGAACACTCAGTAGGGAAATACCTCTGTAATTCTCACATTCAGTTTTATTTCCCTTTTTATATATGGGTACTATGAGAGCTCTACTCCAATCATCGGGAATTCGTCCCTCTGTCCAGGCTTTCTGAACTAGGCAGTGCAGCCACTGTAAGACTCTTATACCACCATACTTCAGCATTTCTGGTCGAATATTATCTACTCCTGCTGCCTTTCCACATTTCAAGCCTTTGATGGCTTTTTCTACTTCAAGTATGGATATGTATTCCTGACCGCATGCCTGGTCAGTGTTTTTTATCACTGTGCTGTCATCACTGCTTGTTTCATTTAGCAGTTTTTCAAAGTAATTACTCCATACTTCAAGGATATCTTTTTCTCCTGTTTTCATTTCACCTTTATCATCTCTAATTCCTTTTACAGCACTCTTCCTCCATTCCTAAGCTTATTCAACAACCTCCAGAATATTTTGCCACCTTCTTGATATTTATTTTCTATATTCTTGCCAAAGTCCTCCCATGACTTTTGTTTAGCTAGTTTTACACACTGTTTAGCTTTCTTACATTTGTCTCTGTATTCTGTAAGAGTAAAAGCTGACTTATTTGCCAGGAACTTTTGATATGCTTTCTTCTTTTCCTTCACTGCCT
Organism: Typopeltis vanoorti; assembly: GCF_054136105.1. NCBI lineage: Eukaryota > Metazoa > Arthropoda > Arachnida > Uropygi > Thelyphonidae > Typopeltis > Typopeltis vanoorti. The sequence continues at coordinate 51,872,731 of NC_143552.1, forward strand.
CTTTAACTTCCTGTGTCCACCAGGGAGTTCTGATTTTTTTATCTTTGCACACAACCTCACCACATGCCTCTCTGGCAGAATCAATCAATGTTTCCTTCAGAGTTTGCCACTGAATCTCCAAGGTTTGATTCCTGTTCTCAAACTCTTTCATTTTCTTTTCAATAATATTTCTGTATTTTAGTCTACAGTTTACATCTGAGAGCTGCTCAACTTTTATTCGCTTTAAAACTTTCTTACATGTTATTTTTTTCAATATGAAATTCAATTTTATCCTGCTCAAGACTAAATAGTGATCACTTCCAATTTCAAATCCTCTGTACACTCTGGTGTCCTGCACCAGGGAGAAAACATCATTATCAACAATAACATAGTCAATGAGACTTTTCTTATTCCTAGCCTCTTCTCTCCATGTGAATTTGTGCACATTTTTATGTTGGAACATGGTGTTAGTAATAACCAGTCCATGTCCTGAGCAGAAATCCAACAGATATTTGCCATTATTATTAGCTTTGCTCTTTTCTCCAAATTTTCCCAAAATATTTTTGTATGTCTCACAATCATTTCCTACTCTACTATTTAGATCCCCAACAAGGACCAACTTTTCCTTTTTCATTGTGTCAGTTGCTTTTTCTAAAGCCTCAAAAAATTCCTCCACTTCTACCTTAGTAGAACCTTCTGTGGGACCATAGGCACAAATAAGTCTCATTGTCCAGTTCCCCATTCTCATATTTGCCCACATTACTCTACTTGAGACTGACTGCCATTCAAGAAGATTAGCCTCGTATTTTGTGTTGAATACTATGGCTACTCCTTCTTTTCCTTGATTGTTATTGCCTGAATATAACATTTTGTATTTATTGCTCAGAAAGATCTCACCAGTTTTGGTCTTTTTTGTTTCAGTCACCCCTATTATGTCGATCTGGTACTTATCTAATTCCTCAGCTAGCTCCATTTCTTTGCCATTCAGGCTTCTTACGTTGATAGTACCGATCTTTAACTCTGGTGATGTTGAGTTGGGGTTTATTTTCAGATTTGTTCCAGTAGCTGACTTTTTGCTGTTCGCCCTGGTTCCCTGGCGAAAACAACGGGGGCCTTGTTTAACCGGGCGACGCCCCAGCCGGCATGAAATTTTGTCATGTTGTACCATCATTTTTTATTTTGGTTTAACCAATAAGAATACAATTTGGTCGGCTAAATCCCAAATTGCCAGCCCATCCTCGTTCGTTCAGTATCAAAGTAGATACCCAACAGGGTGCACCACGAGAAGGTGAGGATTGGACATTAGGTCAGAAGCCCTGGTCGGTTCTCCGCATTCCTTTAAAGGCTATGTGGAGGTCTCCTCTCAGTTATACAGCTTTGACCCTTAAGCACCCGAGAAATTAGTCAAAAACACTAAATTAGCAGTATACAAGACAGTGTTGAAACCAATTTTAACTTATGGATCTGAGAGCTGGGTTAAAAATAAAACACATGTGCCAAAGACTAGAGACCACAGATACAAGTGTCTTGAGAAAGATTAGGGATGTGAACAAATGGCATCTATTGCATTGTTATATTAAAAATGAGGATATTAGGAAAGAACTTGACATTGTTAGCATCCAAGAAAGTGTTAGCAGAGTTAATCTCAGGTGGTGTGGTCACTTAGAGTGAGAGAGGAAAGATTAACAAAACAAGTGTTCTCTGCCAGGTTGGCAAGAAAAAGACACATGGGAAGACCAAGATATTGGTGAATTGATATAGTAAAAAGTGCCTTAGAACAGTGCTTCCCAAACTGTGGGCTGTGAAATAATGAAAACAAAAATTTTGCTTTCTGCTTATTGCGGTGCTTAATGAATATTAGTAAATATTTGCTTATTTATATAAGTTTCATTTCAATGGAATTGATAAGAAGCACAGAAAAGCTTACAAATGCAAAAACTTGCATTTAAAATGGCCAAGTTTTTCGTGCTTTAAATTAATGTTTCATTGCTAGTGTTATAAATATTATAACAATATATGTTTGTTTGTCTGTATTTTTTTTCGATTTGGTCCGTGAAATATTTTAATTTTTCCAAAGGGGCCTTTACATCCATAAGTTTGGGAAGCACACTGCCTTGGAAGACAGAAATGTAAGATCTGATAATGTTGGAGTCTTGACAGGTAACAGATTGATTTGGAGGAAAATTGTAGATAGGAAGTTAATGGTGATGTAAGTGTTTCATTAGTACTGTCATATCCTGTATATCCTTTGTAGGGTACAAATCAGGAATTTGATGATGATGATCTAATCATCTGATCAGGTCAAAACGAAATATGAGAGCACTACCTCAACCAATAAACACAGGAAGCTGACACCAAGAGACCAAAGAATAGTCTGGAAATCTCAGTAGTTTAATGCAGAAAGTAACCAGCCAGTAGTTTAAAATGTCTACGGTGGTTTAGTTTAATATCAGAAGAACATTATAAATAGAGGCTGTCTCAGTTTTCACAGAAGAGCAAATGCAAATATGCCAAACATCAGTCATGGCAATTGATAATGTTGTAAGACCAGTTTGATTGGCTTGTATAGTATTGGAAATTGGTGATGTGGAATATTGAATCACACTACGTTATTTTCCAGTCAGAGTGGTGGACGTGTTGATGCTAAGGAAAACCTTTGATGGTTACAATGGAGATATTGTGGTCTGGAGTTGTTTCTCTTGGTATGGACATAGACTTCTACTTTTCATGAAGGGTGAAAGCAGACAAATGTGCAACACTGTTGGATAATACGATGCTTCCAATATAGCATCAGATTATGGAATAGATCTTTGTTCTCAACATGACAGTGCACCATGTCATACTAGAGTTGCCAATTGAATATGATTTGAAGCAAATGATAAGAAAATTTAACCTCCTGCATTGAATGACAATTTCATTCAAATTGGAAGACATGTTTAGAATGAACTAGTGTGTCATATTCATCATGTTGTTTGGAATGAACTGGAATGTCAAATGCAGGATCTAATGCCAGTTGAATATGATTTGAAGCAAATGATAAGAAAATTTAACCTCCTGCATTGAATGACAATTTCATCCAAATTGGAAGACATGTTTAGAATGAACTAGTGTGTCATATTCATCATGTTGTTTGGAATGAACTGGAATGTCAAATGCAGGATCTAATGTTATTAAAAGCACTCAAAACAATTGTTTGAAGAGATGAAAGTACTCTGAGTGGGTCTAACATGTTGATGACATTCTAATTATTTGCAAACACTCCACAACTAAGTTAGAATTCATTGTGTATGCTCTGAGTAATATATTTCCTTCAGTGTCATCGATCATCATAGATCTTGTATCAAAATCAGGAAATTGTTTGACTTCAATATATGTTTATAAAAAATGTCCAGATACTGAAACGTATTTACATGTTAGTTGTCATCTCCCTTAGTGTTAGAAGTTGAACATATGTGCAAACTTTAAAAAATTAGTATAATAATACTCTCAAGTAGTACAGGATACTATGATGGTACTACACAATTAAGGCTACATTATTACTGATCTTTTATCTGTAATTTAGATTAGTCTGCCACTTGCCAGAAATATAAGATCTGGCAACATCAGTTGTCAGATTTTATATTTCTTTCTTCTAGGGCATGTGTGATTGCATCATTCTACCTAGATCTTGGTCTTCCTCTGGATTCTCCCCTCCCCCTCCCCCATCTTTGCAGCAAACACTACTTGTTTTGCTAACCTTTCCACACTAATTCTGTTTAAGTGGCCAATACCACCTTAGATTAACACTGCTCATGCATATTCTTGAATTCTGAGTGTCAAGTTCTTTCCTAAAATTTTTATTTTTAATATGATTTTATTTCTAACCCAACCCTCAGATCCATAAGTTAAAATTGGTTTGAACACTGAACTGCATACAGCTTTCAGTATTTTATCTAATTTCTCCTTTATTACATATGAAGTTATTCAACTGTCTCCCTACTGTAATGGCTTCGTTTATTCTGTTATCTATTTCAATATTTAGTTTACTGTCTTAAAAAAAAAATAAAATAAAGCAAGAGCCATACAGCTTCATTTCAATGGCATAAATTGTATAGAAATAGTGGATATTAAAGATCCAATAATTTTTCAATTCTGAATATATGTAGAACCTGCAGAAGTTAAAATTTTGACTAGTGAGCACATGAGAATACAATCCTTGCTAATCAAGTTGCTTTAGCACTACTTAAAAGACATAACTGCTGCCCAGGTGTAAGTGTATTCACCTTTTGTTAGTGCATTTTGATAAAGGGTTCACTGGCCTGACAGCTGTTTCTAACTGGCTGGTTCTCTTCTGAAATAATGCTGACTCTTTAATATCCGTTATTTTTGTATAATTTACGTTACCAAAATAAAGCTGTATGTCTTTTTCTCTGATAATTACTATCACACACCAACTGAGAGTTCACTTATAAAAATAAAACTCTCTGACATAGGATTGCTTTGGTATTGAATGGGGGCCCTTGCTCTCTTATAGTTTCTGCCTGGTCTCCAAAAAGAATGGTAGACCTTTGCATTCTGATAGTTTGTCTGCTGCTTCGCTGAGCAAAGGCTTGTTGTGGGGTTTTTTGCCTCTGGTTGTGCCAGGCTAAAGTTCGGGTTGGTGATCAGACAGATCACAGAGATTCATAAGCGATACAGTTTTGGAGCTGATTGACCGTTTAGGCCACTCATAAGTTTTTGGAAGTTGACAATTTGAACAAATTGAATTACTTGGTCTCTGAAGAGAACCAGTCAGTTCTAAACAGCTGTTGGACCAGTGAAACCTTTATCAAAATAGACTAATAAAAGATGTATGTTAAGTAGTGCAAGCTAAGACAACTCTGATGCCTCAGATTGTATTCTCATATGCTCTCTGGTTAAAATGTCAATACTTCCAAAGTTTCTACATATATTTGGCTTTGAAATAATGTTGGATCTTTAATATTCACTATTTCTATGTTGTTATTATTTTATTTTACTTATTTTGTAAGTTCTCCACTGAAAGTGCAGTCGAAATTTTCAGTGTTCTCTCCATTTTCATAGTCTTTGTTTTTTACTGATTTTCATGCTACATTTGTTATAGCTGTTATTCAGTTTAGCTAATGAGCCCTGACAACTTGTACTGAATTTGTTTAGGAGTATAACATCATCTGCATAAAGTAGAGCTGAGATTAACATCTTCAGTTTGATAGCAGTTTTGATGCCATTCTCCTTCATAATATAATTCATATAGATGAAGTAGAGATATTGTCTACCTTTGTCTTCATCCTGAATTTATATTAAACTATCATTTTGTACCTTTTTTGCTTCTAACTGCTGAGTTGCAACTTAAATGTAGATTATATGTTGCTCTCTAAAATGTCTTGTTTATAATTGTAAAGTTTTAGAGAGCTTTTCTCTTGGCATCATGTCATATGCTTTTCAAGTCTGTAAAACTTACTACAGATCCTTCTTATATACACATAATTTTTTGTATGTTTATCTTAAAGTAAAAATCTGATCCAGACAACTGTTTCTCCTGAACATATCTTGTTCTTTTTCAGGTTTCTCCTCCACAAATTTTCTTAATTTCTTCCTAGTTATGTTTGTATAAATCTTTTCTGGAACACTCAGTAAAGAAATTTCTCTATAATTCTCATGTTTCAATTTTAGAGATGACAGCTCTATACTAATTATCCGGAATTGCAATCACTTTAGCCAATTTGGTAGCTAAAATTTTATAGTTGTTATTCAGTAATTAAATATTGCTGATTTCAAAATTGGTTTGTTTTGAAAGTTAAAAGAGGATGTTAACCTTCTTTCTGCAGCTCTTATCTTTTCAGAACAGTGATGCATAATGGTAGAGGTGGAAACTGTTGAAAAATAAAATTAATTTTTAATAACCTGTATAAAGATAAAGATTACATATGTGATCTGACACTTCTCTGAAATTTCAAGAAATGTATTGTTCACAAAAATATATAAAAAGAAGTTTTGTTTACAAAATACTTCTTTATGTGTCAATCATCAGCTCTTTGCTCTGTGGATACATTTTTTCTTATATTTTACTGAATAATCATTTAAATGCTTGGCCTAATATAATCTTATGCTTGTGTTTAAATTATAATGTTAAAACAAAGGTGACTTGTATAGTGGTCAACAGAGAAAGTTAACTTGCTCTCCTAGAAATGGATCTCAAGTGGAAATTTATCTCTTGTTTAGGCATCTACAATAGAGAGTGACCAACCCCTCTCCAAAAGGGGTAATTTTGCATTTGATATAGATGCAGAACCTGATCTGGTAGATGAAATTCCATCTCAGGAATCTGAAGATGATGAAAGTGATGGTTTAACAGGATGCAGTGTTGCAGATGATAGCGTCTTCATTTCTGCTCAAGGAGCAAGTGAGGGAATTGCGGAGGATTCTATATTTGGAGAAAAAAAAGCTGCTCTTGCATCAAACAAGGCTGACTCTATTACTGCTGTCAGGTAAAACTATAAATTTCATTGAAGCAATGTTGAAAATGCATTATTTTAAGCAGAAATGATATATGCTATTGTTTTTGATTTAGTTATGTCGATATGTAGATATCTCAACAGAATGCAACTTAATTTGCATTCTGTGAAAGTACAGCTATTACTGTGTCCTCTCAGAGTAGAGAATTGGGAAGGAAATGGCACTGATGTTTTATAATGCGGTGCGAGGTAGAGGCGGATAGGATATTTAATGGGCTATTGATATAGGTCAGGTAACATTTAGGGTGATGAGCAAGAAATGTTTAGACAAATTAGTTTCCAAATGCCAGACAAGTGATTAATGTGGAAGATTTTAACTGTAGCAGTTAGACTGTTAGTAATAAGGAACTGAAATCTTTGAGGGGCAGATATTTTAGGCAGCATGTGGCAGAGGGAACATAAAAATCAAAAGTTTTATAGTTGGTCTTAGCATTAGAGAATCTGAATATGGCTGAAATATCATCATTTCTCTCCCATTTGGTAAGAGTGATCTTGTAATCTTGACTTGAAGGACACAATAGATGGATGTATCAAGCAGAAAGGAGTTTGTGCAATTATAAGGCAAGTGATTATACTAGTTTTAGAAACCAGCTTAACACTTCCATGAATGGAAGGTTTTGAAGGAATCGAGATCAGCTGTGCATACTAGTTAAGAAATATTTTTAGTGGGAATAGCACATTGCAAACCTCAAGTGAAAAAGTGAATGATTAGGAAAACAGAACAGATTTTCCTAGTCATCCACTGTAGGTGAAAAGAAAAAGTATAAAGAGAAAAAAGTTGATAGCAGTTACATGAGGAATAACATAAGACTTAAACCAGAAAAGTGACTGGATGAGAAGAGACCAGCATTGTGATCTAAGGAAAATACCCATTAATGACTTTGCTAGACAGAGATGGTGGCTTAGTGATCAATGCAGATCTTGGTGAACCAAGTTTAATCCTAGAAAAGTGCAGAGGGTCGAGGGTTTAGAAGTGCATGAAGAGGAGATATTTCAAATACTTATTACTACAGATGTCAGTAAGGCAGTGGGATTTTAAGAGAATCTGCCAAAGAACTGACAGTGCCATTGAACTGGATGTTAAAATTCTTATAACTTGAAATATCCGTAAGGAGGATACTGCCATTGCATAAGGATGGTGATAGAAAAGAAGAATTTGGAGAAATGAGTAAGCAATTATATACAGATTTTGAGGGATGAGATAATATTATATTTGAGGGTCAGCATGAATTTGTTACAGGTGCTCTTGTTTCACTAATCAGGTTTACTCTTATAGTAAAGTAATGAGTGGTTGATGAGGGGAAAGGCAGGTACTTCTATTCTGGATGTTGAAAAGGCATTTGGCAGCATGGCAATGATAATTTAATATTTATGTTGCAGTATATGAATTTAGATATTAGATAAGTGAATTGGCTTGGAAATGGGAGGGGGGGGGTAGGTCACATGAGTTTCCACTGGGCTCAGTATTGGAATCTTTACTGTCTAACCTTTATGTTAGTAATATTGTCACTAGATTGCAGGAAGGTATTCATTTGTTTGCAGATGAGACGCATGGGAGGGTTATTAGTAATTGTGCTAGTTGTGCTTTGCAGAAGGATTGAATAAGCCGGAAAGGTGGGCAAATGAATAGGGATGATCGTTTAATGCAACTAAATGTAAGGTTTTGGAAGTTTGTGATCCATAGATGAGAGTGCACATACTTTTCATGAAACTATGCAGGAGATAGTGGAAGATGCAAGGTATTCTGATCAGAGCTCAGATAGGATACTTCATCCTATTCAAATTCAAACCAGAATTTGAATAGGATGAAGTATTCTTGAAAAAGAATACAGAGGTGGATTAAAAAAAAAAAGAAGAAAAAAGTGAAAGTCAGTTTGGTGGACAGAAGATAAAGTAATTGAGAGATTTCAGCTGTTGATAGATATTTACCAGATTGACATTGGGAAGATTTTTCACATGGTAGAACAAGGCTAAAGAAACAAGAACAAGGGCCATCCCTCAAAGTCGTGAAAGGAAGTGGTTAGACATTAAATGCATTGCCTGAGAAGGTGGTGATATTGCATGCAGTGAATGAGTTTAAGATAGTAGTGGTATGGCAGATTTGTATTGACTTATCATGCACCTCCCATATGAGTATTTTCACTCCATGGAGATCCTGAGTAGTAATGATAAGTTTCATGTTGATGTTTTCAACATGAAACTGACCATCATTTTTATTATTAACATGTTCACTGCCAACTACGAGTATACTCTTAGTTGGTATATGAGCCCCACAAGCCTGCTATGAGTATACTTGTATGACGCTTACCGGTGGCAACAAGATTACCCGTACTGACCTTGAAGAAGTGAAATTGCTTGACTTGTGGGGCAAGCAGCAAAACTGTATATACTCGTAGATAGTATATGCTCCACACAAGCCAACTACAAGTATATGCCAGCAACAAGATTACCTGTACTGACCTTGAAGAAGTGAAATTGCTTGGCGTACGGGAACAAACTATGCCGAAGTAGCGTGGCAGTGAACGTGTTAAAAATAAAAATTTGTACAGATAAAAAGCATTTTAGATGAATTTGGATTAATAGTATTACTTTCACTTCCCCCCTCTCCTTGCTGTTGTTTTATTAATGTTAGAGAATGTGCTTATCCATCTCTTTATATATTTAGTCATATAAATGACTAAACAAATCATGCAAAATCCTACTCACCATGAGAGGAAGAAAAAAAAAATTCTTCCCCAATAAGTCAGTTGGAGTTCTTTAAACTGATTAGTAGTACTGTATTGTTGTTTGGAAAATATTTTCATTGTGTGAAAACTATTCCAAGAAGTCAATAAATAATAAGAACAGGAAAAGCAGTGAAAACAATATTATTTTATAAAAATATAACTTGTTACATTAATTTTTGCTACTAGAATACCCATTCTGCTAGAAATGCTTATATATTAGTTATTCATAACTATTATTTTTCAGGAAATTACAGTTTATACTGAATATTATTACAAATAATTTTAATTAATACTTTCAGTATTTCAGCAAATAAATTAATAAATTTAGTTTAATCCTTTTGCATTTAATCTATTCAGTTAGTTCAGTCCGTTTGCTCACACTTGGATAAAGGATTAAACTAAATTTATTATACTCTAACCGAGTGAAAATAAACTTTCAACATCTTTCTCTAAATCCAGAGTAATTTAATAAAAAGGTGGCACACCGTTTGGCAACTCCTATAGGTAGAGATGACCTTGCTAATGCTTCTGCTTGATATCTCCACTTGGGCCTGGCTCCTACTGAAGAGACCTCAATCAAGGTCTAAACTAGTTTGGATAGTGGCCCTTCCCTTAATGCATAACATTATACATATCTGCAAGGAGATGTGCTTTGCATTATGGGAGATACTGAGATAGGAGTGATGTTAGCTTGCTCCACCTTTGCAACGAGTTGCCCGGTGTCGTACCACCTTACCCCAGTCCTGAAGATACTTTCAGGCAGAAACTTTGTTTGCTCACACTTGAATAAAGGATTAAACTAAATTTATTATAGTCTAACCAAGTGAAAAATAAACTTTCAACATCTTTCTCTAAATCCAGAGTAATTTAATAAAATGGTGGCACACCATTTGGCAACTCCTATAGGTAGAGATGACCTTGCTAATGCTTCTGCCTGGTATCTCCATTTGGGCCTGGCTCCCACTGAAGAGACCTCAATAAAGGTCGAAACTAGTCATTAAGGGAAGGATAGTGGGATTGTATTATGGGAGATACTGAGATAGGAGTGATGTTAGTTTGCTCCACCTTTGCAACAAGTTGCCCGGTGTTGTACCATCTTACCCCAGTCCTGAAGATACTTTCAGGTGCAAACTTTGTTTGCTCACACTTGGATAAAGGATTAAACTAAATTTATTATAGTCTAACCAAGTGAAAAATAAACTTACAACTTCAAGCTCCAAGCACTGTTCAGAGATTTTCATACAAATGCATTTTTGATCTGCTGTGAGCAAGTGTGGTACCCATCTTGAGCAAAGCTTTTTCATTTGCAATTCTTCATGCAAAATATATCCTACATGTTCTTTTGAAATGCCTATAGTCTCAACGGCGAGTCAAAGTTCACACACTTTGACTCGCCGGGCATCCAATACAATATCGTGCACTTGATCAATGATTTCTGGTGTTGTTACACTTTTTAGACACCCTTCACTGGATCATCTTCAAGGCTGATACAGCCATGTTAAAACTGGGCAGCCTATTTCTTAATTGTCTAAAACAAAGGAGAAGAGTGCCCATAAACTTTTATGAACTTCGAATGAATTTCTTTTGGCGTTAAACCTTCTTTTTACAAAGAATTTTATAACTGCACAATACTCAATTTTATTCATTTCTAGGGATACAGACAGCATATCTGCTTCAGCCAGCTATAAAACAAACTACTTGACAGAATGACTTGCAATTTCACATGGATGTTTATGACAGTTGTACCAACTTACAAAAAAATCGTGCCGATAGTGTTGCCATCTGTGGGTGAGACAGAGAACTTTTCAGACCACGCATATATACTTCTCAGTTGGTCATAATTTCCTACTTTGTAATTCAGCCTGTAATCTTTTCTGAATGGAACAGTCATAAATTTAGTCACTTCCCAAGTGAGCACTGCATGACGTCTGTCACAAACTGGAGGCAGAATAGTCACATCTTTAACTGAAACACACTCTTAACACTATAATCCAATCACACACTCCTTGACCTCTGATGGGGACGAACGCAAATTTAAAATCGTTCTCTCCTCATCAACATTTCCATTCCTGTCATTAACACAGTTATATAACATTGTTGCTCTTACACTCACATTCTCATCATTTCCTCCTGTATAATTTAGTTTCCATGATTCTTAGGTCTTATACCATCTATTAATTTTTCATGACTCTTGATACCAAACTCATTCAGGTGTAGGCCATCCCTCTTATACAAAATCAATTTTATCTCAAAGTCACTCCACAGATCTAAAAACTCACATCCATTCCTTTTACACAGCCTACTGTTATGTCGTGACAATTCTTTATTTTGTAATTTATTGTGTTCTCCTACTTATATCACTTATCTTAAATTATCGTTGTGTAGTGTTATCACTTTTAACTATATACTTCTAAGATCTATACACGTGCAAATATCAGAACACTGCACTCTCTCATCTACAATAAAATCTATCCACATAATTGGCCGTTTCTTAGAATGATTAAGTATATTAAATAATTAACAAAGGGTAGACTTCTAAATAGAGGCTGATCCTCAGCAATAATGGTCTGGAGTCACCTCCTAATCAGGTTTTGGCAATATTTATTTGATCAAGCTGCGCCAGCCAGATCCCTAGGTTAGAAATTCCTCATAACCAAGGAATAACCTTCAGAAAATATACTAAGCAAATCAATCTATTAATTACTCTTTATTTATCTCAATTTTTATCTATCTCTCTTAAGTTACTTTAGTTTGCAGTCGTGGTCTCTGTCATGTAATTCTTTCCCGCTCAGATTCAGATATTAGCAAGTGGTGCATTGGATTCAATTCAAGACACAAAACAGGTTAAGATATTCAAGATACATTTATTAAATTCCTAAGATTACACATTTACAAGAATATACTCAATTGGAATAGAGGTATCCTAAGTTATAAAGTTAAACATAGCAACTGTAATTCACACAACATATCCAATCATAGGTTAATTTCACAGCACAAAATTTTTATTATCATCTTCTAAATATCCTTACTAGTCTACATATACTCTCAAAACAATTACATTGGTAACTTTATAGATCTTTACTCACAACAATTCAAACTGCAATTCATTCATATAAATACTTGAGAAATAGCCTTTAGATTTAAGACACTGCTATCTAATATTCACTATAGTCCTTAACACAAGTATAGAGTTCTAAAACATAACATCTCTTTTCTTCTATATCACAATATTCCTTTCTTTCATAACAAAAGAATTATAAAAGGTTTTACATTACCATATTTCTGGAAACTCATTCAGTCTGTTAATTTTTTCTTACTTCATCCCACGGAATGTTTAATTTTCTCCTAGACGATTGACTCACAGGCTAGACTTGGACTTCATTGTTCTGCCTTTCCTACCCATCGTCGACTAGAAACAACATGGCTCGGATCGAAACACTTGGGCGTATATGGCGTCCAGTTCCTTCAAGCTTACTCGGGAGGCTACTGATTCTCTCCTCGTCAATTCCTTCCATACGTCATCACGAACCGATGGCAGTGAATAGCTACATGCTATCGATAAGATCCCGATCTTGAACTCACTCCGACTCCACAAGAAAATCCAAAGCAGCCTAAAGACCTCAAGAAGGAAGAACGAGGGGGGGGGGGGCAAACCCCTTTTATACCCACTACCTTTGGCGTCCTCTTCACTACTATACTCCTGCTCGGCATCCTCTTTTTGTGCACGTGTCGTATATTCTATTCGCATCTTCCTGGAAAACATCGAGCGCGTGCCATTCCGCACATAAACAATTTGCCTTAGGCTACACAATTCACCTGATGTTTTCGTTAGTGGACGTTGAACCTCTGTTACTATGCCCCAACATATATCTTATAAAGAATACTTGGTTTCTATTACATTTGAGTCATTCCTCTTTAAATGCAAAACGTAGCATATCAGGCAATTTCTTACCCTTCAATGATGACAGCGCAATTCATTGAAATTGGTGCTCATTATTTGTTTTTGAATGAATCCATTTCCAAAATCGGACTCTTTCCCTTCCAACGGGCGGTTTGTTAACATGGCAGTCTACGGGAGACTGGAGCAGATGCATTTTTATGTGAGAGGTACCCCGTGTTCTTATTTTGCTGCGAGAGGTGTTTAAATGAGCATATGGGGAAAAAGAAAATTACTTTTTCCCCATATGCTCATTTAAACACCTCTCGACTTTTTGTAATTCCTACGCCATCTCTCTGATCTGCTTTAATTTTGCTACTTTGGAGATTAATTCATTTTCATTATACCCTTCCATATCTCCTATAATCTTGTTAACCTGGCTAGCCTTCTTGTTTTCGCCTGCTGTGCTCTTCTTAGCATTACATTTCTTGTCTATTTTTGGCACTGTTTTAAAACTTATTATTCAAATATCTTAATAAAAATATGTTATGAAACACTAAAAAGCTAAAAATCTATACTAATATACTATCAAACACTAATTTTCTAAGGGAAAAACAAAACAGACAAAAAAATCACCAATTTTACATGAGCACTAAATTCACCAACCAACAACAATGTATCCTCAAACTTCCATTACGAAATCTGTTCCATTATTTCTAACTCCTAAAAATCATTACTCCTAAATAATTATAAGTCTTTACATTTTAAAGAAATCCTGTCTTAAATTTGTGTTTTGTTGCTGTTTTTTGATTACTACTATATTCTTGGGTTTTATTTGTATTTAATACTAAGCCATCATTCTGACTCTTTTTCATTAGTATTTCAACAATATTTTGTAACTCTATTTTTGATTTTGCTATGAACACCAATTCATCAATACTAATATTGTTAATGCTAATTCCATTTATTTTTATTCCGTTTTCAATTTCTTCATATTCTTACATTATCATTTCAAGTGTATATATTGTATAGGTGATATTCTACACCCTTGTCTCACTCCTCTTTTGATATCTATTGTTTCATTATTAATGTTGTTTATAATTTGTGTCTTATTCCAGTATAATCTATTATTCTAGTATAATTCCAGTATCAATTTGGATGGCTTTTAATATTTCTATTAACATTTCATGGCTTACTATGTCAAATGCTTTTTGAAAGTCTATAAAGCAGAGATATATATTATTATTTATTTCTGTTAATCTTTCAATAATAGTGTTTAATTCAAAAATGGCATTAATTATTCTTTTTATTTTAATTTAATTTTAATTTTATTGTATGCTTATATGGCATTTAATTCTAGAAAACATTATTTTCAGTAGTATTGTTGAAGTGTGGGATATGATAATAATTATTCTAAAATCTTTACATTTTGCTGCATTATTCTTTTTTGGTTTTGGAATGCAAATAGATTTTATGAAATCTTCTGGTAGTATGTCAGTATGTCTGTATCATATATATTTGTATTATTTCTATTAAAAAAAATCTCTTCCTCTTCCCCCTATCTCTTTTATTAATTCATCTGATATTCCATCACATCCAGTCATTTTGCCATTAGGTAGTTCTTTTATGGCACTTATTATTTCTTCTTTAAGTATACAATGGTACCTTGGTTTGTGAGCATAATTCGTTCAGGAAACGTGCTTGTAATCCAAAGCACTCGTATATCAAAGCGATTTCCCCATAAGAAATAATGGAAACTCAGATGATTCATTCCAAAACTCAAAAATATTCATATAAAAATGATTAATACAAAATACATATACCTTCGTATACCTTATATATGTATACCTCTTTATATTTTTATTATTTAAATGTAATATACATAAAGTAATCGAATTTATTAATTACATTACAATTACATATTATAGTAATTGTATTGGGTAGGACGACTTTCATTGTCGCTAACGGAATCACTGCTATCTGTTGACTCTTTTTCTTTTTGTGCGACTTTAACAAGGAACCTATCCAATGACACTTGCTTTTGCCTCCTTTTGAGGATTTCACAGAAATATGACATTGCTTTGTTATTAAACAGATTCATCGCTTGCACTGCCACAGCCTTACTTGGGTGGTGCTTTTCTACAAAATTTTGCACTGTTTCCCACATTTTACACACCTCTCTAATCTCCTTTGAAGAGAGGGATATCTCCGTCTTTTTCTCCTCCTCCTCCTCAGACGAGATCTCCTCCATAACCTCTTGCTGTTGCTCGCAATGCAGATCCATCAGTTCGTCGGTGGTAAACTCCTGGCCATATTCCTCCACCAGCTCTTGAATGTTGTCTGCATTCACCTCCATTCCCATGGTCTTCCCCAAGGACACAATTTCATCGACAACTGGCAGCTCCTGTTCATGAGCAAACCCCTCGACACAATCAGACCACAGTTTTCCCTCCAAGCAGAATTAAGGGTTCTCTTGGTGACCCTATCCCAGGCTTTATCCATGATCTTGACACAGTTTACGATGTGGAAATGATTTTTCCAAAACTCTCGGAGGGTAAGGTTAGTTCCTTCGGTCACCTCAAAGCATTGCTGAAATAGTGCCTTGGTGTAAAGCTTTTTAAAGTTCGAGATGACCTGCTGATCCATGGGCTGGAGTAATGAAGTAGTGTTGGGAGGAAGTAACTTGACCTTAATGAACTCGAATTCTTCCAGTAAGTCGGCCTGGAGGATGAGCAGGAGCATTATCCATAACCAGCAAGACTTTGAGTGGCAATTTTTTTTCTAAAAGGTATTTCTTC
Source organism: Typopeltis vanoorti (assembly GCF_054136105.1). NCBI lineage: Eukaryota > Metazoa > Arthropoda > Arachnida > Uropygi > Thelyphonidae > Typopeltis > Typopeltis vanoorti. The sequence continues at coordinate 51,888,623 of NC_143552.1, forward strand.
ACTGCAGGACCGAAGACCTTGTTAATCCACTCAACGAACAAAATACGAGTGACTCAAGCCTTGCTGTTGGACCTCCACATAACGTTTAACTGGCTCTTCTGCACCTTGCATTTCTTGAAGGCTCGTGGATTCTCAGAATGATACACGAGCAGGGGCTTGACTTTGAAATCACTGCTTACATGAGCACACAGCAAGAGGGTGAGATGGTCTTTCATGGGCTTGTGACCGAGCATTGCATTCTCTTCTGCTGTAATGTAGGTCCTCTTTGGGATCTTTTTTCCGAAAAACCCCCGTCTCGTTGCAATTAAAAACTTGCTGTGGCAGATAATACTCGAAAACCACGAGCTTCTGGAACTTGGCAAGGAACGCCTCAGCTGCCTTTGCATCCAAACTCGCAGCCTCTCCATGCCTCACAACACTATGGATGCCACTTCTCCTCTTAAAGTTATCAAACCATCCCCTGCTCGCCTTGAAGCCTTCTTCGTTTTCTGTAGACGTACCTGGCAGTTTACTTACGAGGTCAGCGTACAAGGCCTTTGCCTTCTCACAGATCAAGTTCTCGGTCACGGTATCATCTGCTAGTTGCTTCTCATTCACATCAAAAGCAACTTTTCTACCTCTTCCAGAATATGTGGCTGTTACTTTGATACTCTCGTGACTCCTTTTGCTACATCTAACCCCCCTTAGTTCTTCTTTAATACTGTGCAAATCGTTGACATAGACTTCTTATAAAATCTTGAGATGGCGGCCACTTGCATACCTTGTTTGCACTTCCCAATGATTTCCTTCTTAACTTCCACTGTAATCATCTCCTTCTTCTTACCGCCTTCTTTTTCAACCCTTTTCTTCATTGGGGCCATTGTTGTAGTACAGTTAATAAAGAACAGTCACTACATTTGGACACAAAATAAAAAAAAAATACTTTATGTACAAACACGTGGTCACAATGCTAGCACGAATGTTCAGTATACGAATGAGGTATGCAGACTGAGACTGAGCATGCAAGATGATTACCCACAATCCCGAGTGGCTTGTGATCATGTGACGCTCGGCAGACAAAGCATATAGGTAATACTCGTATTGCAAGACCTCACTTGTTTATCAAGTTAAAATTTATTAAAAATTTTTGCTTGTCTTGCAAAACACTCACAGACCAAGTTACTAGCAATCCAAGGTACCGCTTACCTGGATTTTTTGAATGAACACTGATCATAGGTTTGCCATGCCTGTGGCCATTATACAGTTCTGTTAGGTATTCTTTGCATCTTTGTATCTTGCTTTCTGTATTTATAATAACATTCTTATTCATATCTTTTAACTGTTGGCTTGTTATTTTCTTTTGGTTATTAAGAAATTTATTTTTTAATGCAACTACAATTTTATGTTCTTTATTGGTACATGTTTTTTCTTCTTTACTTGTTTCTATTACTTACCTTTTATTTATTTTTTATTTTTATTATTTATCTATTTATTATTTTATTTATTTATCTAATCTTTTATATTCTTCATTTCCATTGGAGTTATTTTTCCAGGTTCTTCTTTTATCCATTAGTTCTAGTATCTCTTCTGTCATCCATGTTTTTTTAAATTTACTCTCTGTTTTTCCAATACATTTTTCTGCTGCAGTCAATATTGCTTCTTTTATCTTGATCCATTTGTTGTGGTCTTTTTTTTCAGTATAGTGTGCTATATTATTCTGAAATAAAGTGGAATAAAGATAAACTAAACAACTGTAACAGTTGTTTAGTTGATCTGTATTCCACTTGAATGTTCTAAATCTGTCAATTATCTTTTTTAACTTTCTAAAAATCTGTATGAAAGTTTAATTCTCACAACTCTGTGATCTGATCCATAGTCGGCACTAGGTATAAATTTTGCATTCTGTTTCTATATCTCTGATTGATCATACTAAAATCTACTTTATTATCATGTGTATCATCAGGAGATTCCCGACTATACCTTGTTTTTTCTTTTTGTTCATAAAATGTGTTTGGTAAATTATCAATTTATGTTTTAAACAAAACTCAATACATCTATCACCTCTGTCATATCTTATGCCATATCCATATGGATCTATGACACAACTTATTTTTTCCCTTCCTATTTTGGCATTCCAATCGTTCATAATGATTAACACCCTGTCTTTCAATCCTCCAATATCTTGAATAGTTTCCTTTATTTTCTCATAAAATTCTTCAATTTCTTCATCATTTTCAGATGCAGCAGGTGCATAAATGTGCATAATCATTTTCTGATATTATTATTAAAACCTTTGAACTGTGCCTTTATGTTCTTTTCCTTAAGAGTCGTAACACTGAGTTTGTAGTCGTTGCTTGAGCTATTAATCCTCTCTGGCTATAATTTGATCCCCTCCCCCCCCTCAAGGTTGTAAGTATGCTATTTCTCATGTGTACGTAGTCTAGATTTAGGAAATGCTTCGGGCTGGAACCAATTCCCTTGTCTATAATGCACTTTCTCTTGCACTGATCTTTAAAAATGTATTTGTTTTTTCAACTCTGTCATTAAAGATCGCGTAGAGGAATTGTATGTCTTTCCCATACATGCAAGAGAAATGTCCAGCTCAACACAGAAATATCTCTAAAATTTAATTCTAATTCAAGCAACGCTTTAAACTTAATATCCGTCAGTCGTGGCTATTCTATCTTCAGGACACACAAGTTCTATGTTTTATGAGACAGTGCATTGGCAAAGGCAGAATCAGGCAAGCTATTAACAAACAAAACTGTTTATCCATTCTCAGTCAAGGTAGTTACAAAGATTAAAATTATACATGTCAAAATATCTGTCTCTGATTAACTTAGCTAAATAACAATGGAGACAAAGAAAAGCACGGGTCTGGTTCTCCACTCGATTAGATTAGCAATTCTCGCTTAAGCTCTATGACAAAGAATATATATAGGCTCATGGTAATCAGACACGTGGGTAGACATATATACGCATTCTAACGTAACTTAACTCGGGCCAAAGACAGAATTAGGCATAACTAAACTTCACAGTCAATTTCCCCTTCATCACATAACATTAGCAAATTTCTCTGAGCTCTGTATACAATTAGTTCACAATTAATTTATAAGTGCAGCTTTCCGGCTTCACAAAAATATTCATTGTGCTAACTAACTCTGAGATCGGCATTCTTAGCCTTAAATTTCACAATCTAGGAAAGTTCCAAAATTCTTATTTGCAACCTTGCCAGCTAGTTCAATACACTAGATCCTAGAGATCACGATCACGTTCCTCTTCCTTCCAGAAAAAAACACACTTTGGCACTAGTTAGACGATACACGGCAACGGTGATCCAGCATACTCAGAGATCGTCAAGAAGCTTCACGGTGGGACTTCTGGAAGTGACTGTCACTGCTGTTATGAACCTCCTATCATCGTTGGACTTCTGCTGGCGAGACGTGACTCCCCCATCCTTGCAATGGCTGGACACAGGAACCTCTTCGAAGCAAGACCGGAAACAAGAGCCAGGAACAGAGTGCTTTGGCCACCTCGATTTCTCCCTTTATCCTATTCTCTTAACCTTGGAACTTCCTCAGATTAAACCGCTCAGATATTCTTGGAGGGGCTTTCTCTGCCACCCTGTTGTCACTGAGTTTTGGCAGGAAAACCCTGTACTGCATTGATCTTCGCGATTTTTGGTATCCTCAGGTCAAAATGTCTAATCCCCTCTGAGCTATTTCTTTGTTTGTACTATTTCAGTAGTTCTTAAATATTTTAACAACTTACTCTAATATTTTAACAGATTTCATACAGCAAAAAAAAAAGTTGAAGTAAACGTTAATTCAATTACAAGTATTTTGTATAATTTGTTATTTTCAAGTAAAATCGGTATAGAAAAAATTCTGTACTAATTTTTCTTCATAAAAGATTTTACAAGTGATTTTGTCTCTATTAAAATTGATATTATTTTTGCAGATTGCCTATTAACATTAATAACTCGATGTGACAACTTCTTTTCTATAATGAATGCAACTCCCTTTATATACTAGAATATTATATAATATATATTATATATTAATTATAAAAAAACTTTAATTAATAAAGGTCAAAGATGTATAACTGAGAGGAGACCTCCACATATCCTTTAAAGGAATGCAGAGAACCGACCAGGGCTTCTGACCTAATGTCCAATCCCCACCTTCTCGTGGTGCACCCTGTTAGGTATCTACTTGGATACTGAACGAATGAGGATGGGCTGGCAATTTGGGATTTAGCCGACCAAATTGTATTCTTATTGGTTAAACCAAAATAAAAAATGATGTTGCAACATGACAAAATTTCATGCCGGCTGGGGCATCGCCCAGTTAAACAAGGCCCCCGTTGTTTTCGCCAGGGAACCAGAGTAAACAACGAAAAGTCAGCTACTGAAACAAATCTGAAAACACACCCCAACTCAACATCACCAGTGTTAAAGATCGGTACTATTAACAAAAGAAGCCTGAATGGCAAAGAAATGGAGCTAGCTGAGGAATTAGATAAGTACCAGATCGACATAATAGGAGTGACTGAAACAAAAAAGACCAAAACCGGTGAGATCTTTCTGAGCAATAAATACAAAATGTTATATTCAGGCAAAGACAATCAAGGAAAAGAAAGAGTAGCCATAGTATTCAACAGAAAATACGAGGCTAATCTTCTTGAATGGCAGTCAGTCTCAAGTAGAGTAATGTGGGCAAATATGAGAATAGGGAACTGGACAATGAGACTTATTTGTGCCTATGGTCCCACAGAAGGTTCTACTAAGGCAGAAGCGGAGGAGTTTTTTGAGGCTTTAGAAAAAGCAACTGACACAATGAAAAAGGAAAAGTTGGTCCTTGTTGTGGATCTAAATAGCAGAGTAGGAAACGATTGTGAGACATACAAAAATATTTTGGGATAATTTGGAGAAAAGAGTAAATCTAATAATAATGGCAAATATCTATTGGATTTCTGCTCAGGACATGGACTGGTTATTACTAACACCATGTTCCAACATAAAAATGTGCACAAATTCACATACAGAGAACAGGCAAGGAATAAGAAAAGTCTTGTTGACTATGTTATTGTTGATAGTGATGTTTTCTCCCTGGTGCAAGACACCAGAGTGTACAGAGGATTTAAAATTGGAAGTGATCACTATTTAGTCTTGAGCAGGATAAAATTGAATTTCATATTGAAAAGAATGACGTGTAAGAAAGTTTTAAAGCGAATAAAAGTTGAGCAGCTCTCAGATGTGAACTGTAGACTAAAATACACAAAAATTATTGAAGAAAAAACGAAAGAGTTTGAGAACAGGAACCAAACCTTGTAGATTCACTGGCAAGCCTTAAAGAAAGCCCTGATTGATTCAGCTAGAGAGGCATGTTGTAAAGTGGTCTGCAGGGATAGAAAAATTAGAACTCCATGGTGAACACAGGAAGTTAAAGAGATAGTGAAGAAAAAGTAGAAAGCATATCAAAAGTTCCTGGCAAATAAGTCAGATTGTGCTCTTAGAGAATATAGAGACAAATGCAAGAATGCTAAACATTGTGTAAAACTAACTAAACAAAGGTCATGGGAGGACTTTGGCAAGAATATAGAAAATAAATATCAAGAAGGTTGCAAAATATTCTGGAGGTTGTTGAAGAAGCTTAGGAATGGAGAATAGAGTGCTGTAAAAGGAGTTAGAGATGATAAGTGTGAAATGAAAATGGAAGAAAAAGATATCCTTGAAGTATGGAGTAATTACTTTGAAAAACTGCTAAATGAAACAAGCAGTGATGACAGCACAGTGGTAAAAAACACTGACCAGGAATGCAGTCAAGAATACATATCCATACTTGAAGTAGAAAAAGCCATCGATGGCTTAAAATGTGGAAATGCAGCAGGAGTAGATGATATTCGACCAGAATTGCTGAAGTATGGTGGTATAAAAGTCTTACAGTGGCTGCACTGCATAGTTCAGAAAGCCTGGACAGAGGGACGGACGAATTCCCGATGATTGGAGTAGAGCTCTCATACCACCATATATAAAAAGGGAAATAAAACTGAATGTGAGAAGTACTGAGGTATTTCCCTATTGAGTGTTCCTGGCAAAATCTATGCAAGTATACTTGAGAAACGGTTGAGAAGAATTGTGGAAGAAAAGCTTGGTGAAGAACCAGCTGGATTCAGGCCAAATGGAGGCTGTCAGGATCAGATCTTCACTTTACGACAAATAGTCGAGAAATCATGGGAATATAACAAAGATCTGTATTTAAATTTTGTCGATTTGGAAAAGGCATATGACAAGGTGCCAAGAGAGAAGCTATTCAATACGCTACAGTGATATGGTGTCAATGGGGCATTATATCAAGCGATACTTAGTCTTTATTTGAGTTGTAAGTCAGCAGTTAGAATTGAAGGAAATACAGGAAGAAAGTTTAATATTAAATCTGGTGTGAGACAAGGATGTACATTAACCCCCTCTGTTATTCATTATCTATATGGATCACATTATGACGGAAAGTGGTATTAAACATAATATCAAAATTGGAGATGTTAATGTCAGCTCTTTGCTTTATGCAGATGATGTTATTCTTCTAATAAGTCCGCTACAAGTCTGCAAGATTCTCTGACCAAATTGAAAGACTGTTGTAATAGATATGGTATGAAGGTCAGCAATAAAAAGACAAAGACAATGAAAATAGGTAGAATCATTGAAAATGTCAACTGTGTTGTGAATGGAGAACCTGTGGAACAAGTAAAGCATTTCAGCTACTTAAGCATGATTTTTAGTGAAGATGGTAAATTAAATATGGAAATAGACAACAGAATCAGCAAAGCTGGTATGGTGGGAAGTCAATTGAATAAATTCATATGGAATAAGAGAGAAATTTGTCGGAACACTAAATTAGCTGTGTATACAAGACAGTTTTCAAACCAGTTTTAACTTATGGATCTGAGAGCTGGGTCAAAAGTAAAACACTTGACCAAAGACTAGAGACCTCAGATATGAGAGTCCTGAGAAAGATTATAAGCATGAACAGATTGCATCAATGGCAATATCATGTTAAAAAACGAAGATACTAGGAAATCTTGACATTGTCAGCATTCAGGAATGCATTAGCAGAGCTAATCTCAGGTGATATGGTCACTTAAACAGAACGGGCAAAGAAAGATTAGCAAAACTAGTTTTCTCTGCCAGGTTGGCAGCAAAACGACCCAGAGGATGACCAAGATAGTAGATTGATATGGTACAAAGTGCCTTAGACAATAGAAATATAAGATCTGATAATGTTGGAGTCTTGACCAGTAACAGACTTATTTGGAGGAAAATTGTAGATAGGAAGTTAGTAATGATGTAATTTTTTTCATGTAGTACTATCATATCCTGTACACCCCTTGACGGTACATGGCAGGAATTTGATGATGATGATATTTTTTGGAAATTTTGTGATCCCTGTTACATCAGGGATCACAAAAATCATTGATATGTGCATGCAAGCATAACACTGAGCAAATGAGGCTGAATACAGTAACAGAAGACAATAGTGCTTCCTAGTGGGCTAAATTGGGTTGACTTGGCCATTGAGCCGATGATCTTAAAATGTATCTTCCCAAATCTAGGGCAGTCTCATGCACCAAAATTTGTTGAAGTTTTGAATGTTTTTCAGAACTGAATCAAACTCGAGTAATAGTCTTTTATATTTGTACTTGCTGTGGTGTAATAGAGTGGCCTTCATCCAGTGTATCCTGTGGTGAGTATCCAGAACATGGTCAGCAAGTCCTGAGTGGCTGTATTGGTGGAATCATATGTAGCCCTTGTGTTCAGATATCCTGATATTGACAGTGAGTTGATGTGGGGAATAATTTAAGGCTTTTTCTTCATGGGTCCCTATAAAGAAGTTGGCCATTGGGTGGAGAGAGAGAGAGTGGAGAACTCATGGAACTCTCTATCTGTTTGTAGAATTTTGCATGCCATACGAAACAGCCTCAGTTCATGGTGAACTGAAGTATGGCTGAGATATCGGATGAGGTCTAGAAATCTTCAGCTTGCCATATTGATGGGCCTTCCGTGCAATGGAATCTTTCTTGATGATTGCAATTTTTGTAGATAAGCTTATACGTTGGTTAAGCATAGCTTTTAATTTTTCAGGAAATGACAATGTATAGTAGAATGTTAATTATAAAAAACTTTATAATTAATACCTTTCTGTTTTATTCTTCTATTAATCCTTTTTACTTCCAGGATAACAGCTTTTATTCCGGCATCCCCCCCCCCCCCACCAACAACATGGGATTATAAAAATGCTATATAAGAAGGCAAAAATAAAACATTGGTGAATAATGAGGATACAATCAAAACTGACCATTATGTCAGCGTGATGAGTGTGAAGTTTTCTATACTGGTTTGAAAGTGGGCTGAGTTTTTTACGTGTGAAGGCATGTTGCCTATATTGTGTAAGCACTTTAGCTAAATGGCTAAATGTTTGGCTAATTTGTGGGCGAATCAATGCCATCCACAATGGCACATTTTGTTTGTGGATGTTTGGTAGTCCATATATCTGGGGGGGGGGGGGATATAGAGTTATAAGGTTTTAGTCTGTTTGTAATCTCCACAGGCCAAGAGGCAATACTCTTGGCCTGTGGAGAATATCAGAACACTCCACAGACTTTTTTTAAGGAGTCTGTGGAGTGTTCTGATTTCTGTGCTGTTGGGATCATAGTCTATGGCGGGGGGGGGGGGGGGGGGGGGGGGGATAGAATGATCTAAACTAAAGAGGCAAGCTTACCTGAGTAATCTGATTGATTTAAAATCACAGTGACATTTCCCTTATCTACTTTGGTAATTATTATTCTCAGAGGCATAGCTAGAGGTAGGGGAGGGAGGTCCTCCCTAGGCGGCACTTTGAACATTTTTGAACTTTTGCAGTTAATTCTAAAATGCAGTCTCGATAACTCAGTTCAAACTATTGTAATACTGCACCGAAATTTCCTCACAATTGCTGTAAGTGTTGCTAGTTGTGAGAGGAGATTTTCTAAAAAAATTGATTTAGAATTACCTACATTACTATGGAATAGACTTCGACAATGTCATCAACGATTTTGTTAACAGAAAAGCAAGAAAAATAACATTTTAAATTGTTGAAATTAAAGTAAACATAGTGTTTTAATTTATTTCCCTATACGTTGTTTTGACTTTTTGTAGTATTTTTGGTGTGTGTTGAGAGGGGCGGAAAACACTCCAGCTACACCACTGATTATTCTGTTGTTGCTTTTAATTCTCTTGCAGAGCTTCATTTTTTTTTTTTTTGATAGTTGCTTTTTGGTAGTTTAGCTTGGATGACAATACTGGTTACATCCTGTCTGGTGTTGTTAGCAATATTGTTGGCTTTGTTGATTCTGTTGTCTATTACCATATTTAATTTACCATCTTCAGTAAAAATCGTGCCTAAGTAGCTGAAATGTTTTACTTGTTCCACAGGTTCTCCATTCACAACACAGTTGACATTTTCAATGATTCTGCCTATTTTCATTGTCTTTGTCTTTTTATTGCTGACCTTCATGCCATATCTATTACAACAGTTATTCAGTTTAGTCAGGAAATCTTGAAACTTGTAGCAGATTTATTTAGAAGTATAACATCTTCCGCATAAAGCAAAGAGCTGACATTAACATCTCCAATTCTGATATCAGGTTTAATACCACTTTCCTTCATAATGTGATCCATATAGATAATGAATAACAGAGGGGATAATGTACATCCTTGTCTCACACCAGATTTAACATTAAACCATCTTCCTGTACTTCAATTCTAACTGCTGACTTACAACTCAAATAAAGACTAAGTATAGCTTGCTATAATGCCCCATTGACACCATAACTGTAGTGTATTGAACAGCTTCTCTCTCTTGGCACCTTGTCATATGCCTTTTTGAGATCTATAAAACTTAAATACAGATCTTTGTTATATTCCCATGCTTTCTCAATTATTTGTCATAAAGATCTGATCCTGACAGCCATTATTTGGCCTGAATCCAACTTGTTCTTCACCAAGCTTTTCTTCCACAATTCTTCTCAACCGCTTCTGAAGTATACTGGCATAAATCTTGTCAAGAACACTCAGTAGGGAAATACCTCTGTTATTCTCACGTTCAGTTTTATTTCCCTTTTTATATATGGGTACTATGAGAGCTCTACACCAATCATCAGGAATTCATCCCTGTGTCCAGGCCTTCTGAACTATGCAGTGCAGCCACTGTAAGACTTTTATACCACCATACTTCACAATTTATGGTTGAATATCATCTACTTCTGCTGCTTTTCCACATTTCAAGCTAGTTTTACTCAGTGTTTATCTTTCTTACATTTGTCTCTGTATTCTCTAAGAGCACAAGCTGACTTATTCTGCCAGGAACTTTTGATATGCTTTCTTCTTTTCCTTCACTGCCTCTTTAACTTCCTGTGTTCACCATGGAGTTCTAAATTTTTCTATCCCTGCAGACCACTTTACAACATGCCTCTCTAGCTGAATCAAGCTGAATCAAGGGCTTTCTTTAAGGCTTGCCAGTGAATCTACAAGGTTTGGTTCCTGTTCTCAAACTCTTTCATTTTTTCTTCAATAATTTTTGTGTATTTTAGTCTACAGTTCACATCTGAGAGCTGCTCAACTTTTATTCGCTTTAAAACTTTCTTACACGTCATTCTTTTCAATATGAAATTCAATTTTATCCTGCTCAAGACTAAATAGTGATCACTTCCAATTTCAAATCCTCTGTACACTCTGGTGTCCTGCACCATGGAGAAAACATCACTATCGACAATAACACAGTCAATGAGACTTTTCTTGTTCCTTGTCTCTTCTCTGCATGTGAATTTGTGCACATTTTTATGTTGGAACATGGTGTTAGTAATAACCAGTCCATGTCCTGAGCAGAAATCCAACAGGTATCTGCCATTATTATTAGCTTTGCTCTTTTCTCCATATTTTCCCAAAATATTTTTGTATGTCTCACAATCATTTCCTACTCTGCTATTTAGATCCCCAACAAGGACCAACTTTTCCTTTTTCATTGTGTCAGTTGCTTTTTCTAAAGCCTCAAAAAATTCCTCCACTTCTACCTTAGTAGAACTTTCTGTGGGACCATAGGCACAAATAAGTCTCATTGTCCAGTTCCCCATTCTGATATTATTATTATTATTCCCGACACCTCCAAGGCATCCGAAAACTCATCGCCGGAGGACACCGAACCTCCACCATAAATCATACCCATCAACGCCATCTACCGCCCACCTCCACCAGCACTACAACTAGTATTCTATGTCTCTAAATTGCGCTTGTGCTGAAGGACCGATTTGTATGTATGCGGGATGAAAAACTTTAGTTTCCTGGAGAAAAAAACCCTGCTACCTCCGTATGAGATCGACTAACTCATCTTCGATTGAAAATCGTCCATATAAAGATTCCTTCCGTCGCAACAAGAATCGAACTTAGGCCTATTCCAATCGAAGGGTGCATTGTACCGTCGTTCGTCCAATTGCGCTACGGAGCCTCTTATATTTGCCTACATCCCTCTACTTGAGACTTCCTGCCGTTCAAGAAGATTAGCCTCATATTTTGTGTTGAATACTATGGCCACTCCTTCTTTTCCTTGATTGTTATTGCCTGAATATAACATTTTGTATTTATTGCTCAGAAAGATCTCACCAGTTTTTATCTTTTTTGTTTCAGTCACCCCTATTATGTTGATCTGGTACTTATCTGATTCCTCAACTAGCTTCATTTCTTTGCCATTCAGGCTTCTTATGTTGATAGTAACGATCTTCAACTCTGGTGATATTGAGTTCGGGTGTGTTTTCAGATTTGTTTCAGTAGCTGACTTTTCGTTGTTTACCCTGGTTCCCTGGCGAAAACAACGGGGCCTTGTTTAATCAGGCGACGCCCCAGCTGGCATTAAATTTTGTCATGTTGTACCATCATTTTGTATATTGGTTTAAGCCAATAAGAATACACTTTGGTTGGCTAAATCCCAAATTGTCAGCTCATCCTCGTCCGTTCAGTATCCAGGTAGATACTCGACAGGGTGCACCACGAGAAGGTGAGGATTGGTCATTAGGTCCGAAGCCCTGGTTGGTTCTCTGCATTCCTTTAAAGGCTATGTGGAGGTCTTCTCGCAGTTATACAGCTTTGACCCTTAAGCATCCCTAATATTATTTCATACATTAAATATATCTGCTAGGTATGCTAATTGACTCAGTCATTTCCAATTATGTAAATGTTTTTTCAATTCAAACTTTACATCAAGAAAAACTTGTAGTTCATCCAGAGTTCAAATAAATGAGTAAGGACTTTTCCAGGAGAAAGTAAACGAACATTGGTATGGAAAAGAAGTTGCGTATGATTACTTCCCATTTCTTTGCAAAGATGAGAGAAAAGTCTGGCATTTAGAGGGCCTTTAATATAATTTATGATTTTTACAGCTTCATCCATAACTTTTCTTAGGTCTGTAGACATCATATGTGAAGTCGCAGCCTCCTTGTGTATGCAGCAGTGTGTCGACTTAGCATCTGGTGCAACAGCTTGAATCCCTGAAACAAGCCCTTTTTTAGATCCGAACACGGATTTTGCTCTGCCCATGCTTATTCCAACACAACTTTTTCAATCCAGCTTGTTTTGATGCATAAATGTATTTGTATTGTTGAATATTTCTTCTCCTGTTGTATATGTTCTCGCAAGGGTTGGCAATATAAAAGGTTGTCATGAAGTTTTTGATTTTTTTCGTACCTAATGAACACTAGAAGATTTGCAAAATTTGTGATAACAGTGGATTCATCGACCTGCAACAAATAATGACTCTTACATATATCGGATAACAATGTTTTATATTTTTAACCATTTCAGTGATTCTTCAATGAACAGTACTATTTTAAAGGCAAATCTGATTAAAAGACCTTGGATTATCTCCTATCATAATTTCTGCTATTATTTTTGCTGCAGGACGAAAGTTTCACCAATTGTTTTTGCTGCACCATTTTTTGCTATTAATAGCAACACACGATATGAGTCTTCTAAAATCTTCATATTTTCACCTCCTGACATGATCGACATCATTTTTTGAGATTCTTTTATATTTTTTAGTTTATTTCGAAAAAATTCTAAAGGTTTGTCCTTGTAATCATTATGTTTCGATTCAAAATGGCAATTTAAATTAGTTGGTTTCATGCTTTAATTTTGTAAAGTTTCACCACAAATGACACATAATGGAATAGGTTTCTCTTCATTTCTCGTTCATGAAAATCCACATTTCAAGTAATTCATATCATACTTATGAAGTTTTTTCATCTTCTTCCTAGTTGGTTCTTTAGAGATGTCAGACGACACACCCTTATCAATTTCATTTGATCTAGATACAATATCAACGTTTTATTGTTGCTTACAGCTACTTGTATATGCTGTATTGCTCTCTTTTGTGTATTTTATAAGTCCAGTCTTTAACCAATGATCCATACTTAAGAATTTGAAAGCTAAAAAAATTAACATGTTTACTTGAACATAACTCGTACTTTTTTCCCCTAAAATTAAAGCTAAAAAATCGTGCTGCGAGATATATGTGGGGATTTTCAGAAACAAAAGTTTTCATGAAAAAAAATGAAAATGGGTATGACTTACTAAGAAGCTCCTGTTCGCTATCAGTACTCCCGGCCTCAAGAGCAGTTTCCTTGTGTGCATATCAAAGTCATCTACCCAAATAGTGTCATCTTCTTTCCCATTATTTCAAGCAAAAATTACCAGTGATTTACATGAGAAGTGAAAGCAGAGCACAAAACAGATAGCAATGGTAGGCCAGTAAAGATAGAGCAGCTATGAAGATGTGCATATGCTTGGTGCGGTATTAACAAAAGATTGCACAACCCAAAAACAAAGGCAAGCCGACAGTTGAGTTGAAATGCTAATTTTCTTCAACCGAATTCCGTAATATCTGAAACACATTCACTATATATTTCCTAGTTTTATCCCGTTCACGACGGGGTGCTGTCAAGCAAAATCATATGTTTGCTGGTGGAATATACAGTCTTGCTTGAGTCTATACAGAATGGTTAATGTGGGAGGGGGACGTGATTCATTAGTTAGTGCTGTTTTTATCCCAGCTATCTCTAATTGCACTGTTTGTTGAGAAATATCTTACACAGTCTGCAAATGTCTCTGTACCTTATTCAGTGATACAATAAAACTACTCGTTTTTCTTGCATCTGCAGTATTGTTTACCTCAGGGTGATAGTAACTAGCAATTTGAGTAGGAGAATTCATACATTATATATAATTTATTGAGAAATATATACATTTAAAATAATTCTTTTTTTTCTTAATAATGATTCCATGCATTAATGATGCATAGCCAAAAATTGCCCCTCCCCCTTCCCCGAAGATCTTTCATGTACCCCTGGGGATACACGTACCATAGTTTGAGAAACACTGCCTTGGACCTACCAGGAGTGTACCAGGTTCCCTTGCAGTTGCAAACTGTCCTACTACAGGCAGGACAGCCAATATCAGGATATCCAAACACAAGGACTACATCCAGTTCCACCAATGCAGCAACTCAGGACTTGCTGAGAGTGCTTTGAATACCCACCACAGGATATGTTTGAAGAAAGCCACTCTATTACACTGCAGCAAGTGCAAGTATGAGAGACTATTCCTTGAGTCTGCTTCATCTCTGAAAAACTTTTCAAACCTTAACAAGCATGCATTTTAAGATTGTCAGCTGTTGGATCCTACTTCTTCTAAATCTTTACCTTGGATCCGACATGTTAATCACTATGATGTTCTTAAACAACTGATAAGTTGTAAGTTGATTTCTAATACAAATATAGAGAAAATTTATATTTTTAGACTGCACCACTCTATTTCTCCTTAATATATATACTGGCCGAGTATATTTAACTTACTTAATTTTTACCCGCTTTGGTTCGAATATTTAATGAATGGTGCAGTAAAAGAGATTCAGGCAAAATACAACTTTTGATTAACAAAAACAAATATTTAATTTTAGAATCACAAATTATACACATAAGTTCAAAATCACTAATTAAGATATTACAAACGCTTTAGCTCTTCTGATAATACAGTCATACAAACGCAGGCATTGGTCAGTTATCTGAAATACAGTCTTCACACAGTTCACGTAACACTTAATAAAGCTTAATGTCATAAAATTCCTTAGTGATCATTCACATTAACATCTCATAGTTTTTTTTTTTAGTTTCAAATACAATTTATTGGTGGCAATACTTTTTCACAAGCTTACACTTTTAAATCTACGCTTCAGCTAACCTCCGCAACAGTTACTGTTAGTATAGGGATATTCTAGGAAGAAACACACTCATATCTCTGCATAGGAATATTAATGGTTGGAATATTCTTACCGACAATTTTCCTTCAATTAACGGCACTCGTTTTTAAAAAAATCTTCTTAGAAATAACTGGATTAATTAACGGTCACAATACACACAATCAAACGTTCTTGCATAGATCAAACCGCTTGCAATACATTTGACATCACTTAACTAATTCAGTGTTCTCTTGTACTAAGGTAACACACAATAATTCCTTAACTTGAAGTTTAATATGCACAGTTGCCTACTCCTTCGACATCAATTTAATCCTTTAGGTACTATAATTCTTGACACTGCTATCATTAAACACAACTCTGTTGTCTCTAATTATTCTCTAGTTACTTCGTGCTATGCTTCAAGTTTTCGTGTGTCCTTGAAAGGTCGGCCCTGAAATTAAATCTCAACTCAAGTAATCGCTAGTCTATCCGTAATCACTTAGCTATCTTCCGTAGCTTTATTTGTTATTCCAAAACTTATAAGCTAACCGCTTCTCGACTAGTAGACTTTATTTAGCTGCTTGAGTGACTTGGCTACTCGCTATTATCGCACTGTGATTTTAGAATGCTGAATGCTCCGATTCCAACCTAATGCCAGTCCCTCTCTAATAAATCTCTAATGCTCTCCCTTTTCCAGCGTTCCTCACTTTTTATATCCATTCTTCCCACCTAAATTGTTCTCGTGATTTCTTTAACTAATTCCTTTTTAGTAAACTTTCAGCTTTCTCCCCACGTTCTGTTTCAAAAACGTGCTCGTTCACTTACATATGTTTCCATGACAACCAAACAAAATATAATAAAATTGAGGTATTGCATAATGCTAAACTTCTACAAATAGAAATAAATAGAGAATATTTACATTTCAATTAATGCACAGTTAAAATATCAAATACAAGTTCTTATAATATTAACATAGTAATAAATAAAATAGCTTAATAATATTTAATACAGTCTTTTCATTATTAATACATATATCTTGATTAAATAATTAAATATTAAATAAAGTTAAAGGTAGTTATATGAATATTAAATTGTAAAATAAGTTGTTTACATTAAATAATATTTACAAGTCTAGCCTTTGTGATGGAAGATCATGTTGGATTCTGAAGCAAATAATAATTACTTTAATCTCTACATAATCAGAATCCAACACAGCCCAACTGCCAAGACAACCCAATTTAGCCCACCATTAGGCACTGTTTTAGGATTCTAGGCCTGTCTTTTGTTGCCTATATTCAACCTTAATTGCTCGGTGCTTGCATGCACATATTGTTTTTTGTGATCCCTGATGATGTCAATGTAACATTGCCGAAATATAGGAAGGTATTAAGTAAATTTTTTTTTATAATTAATATTCTAGTATACATTGTCATTTCCTGAAAAATTAAAAGCTATAGACTCACTTTCTCCACTTCCCATAACTTTATATTCCTTTCCATTTGGAAGAGTAGTTAAAAATTCCATATTGCCTTTCTGGAATGTCTGACAATCCAAGTATTTTAAACTCTAATCGTTCCATTTCTCTACACACATTTTTCACGTTGATTCAGTCCTCTCAAGTGCTATGTACCAATTTTAACACTTTGTTTATTTCTTTTATTTTTAACTTCCTTGGTTTCTGCAGTAATCAGTTTCTCACTTCCAGGCTCATGTTGATTAAATGCGACTTCTGAAGCTATCCAGTATTACTGATAAGCATCTTCGATGAGTGAGAAATCCTTTTCTCTTCATCATTACTGACTGTAATAGTAACATGAACATAGGCTATCAGGTTTATTGCTTTAGACCCGGCTTGTCCAGCTTGTGGGCCGCATGCAGCCCAAGAAAAAATCGTAAACTTACAAACTTTATGAGGTTGCGACTAAAAATACCATTAATAATACTACAAATACAATTTTAACATGCTATTAATTTATAAGCGATGAATTTTTGAATTTAACACGTTCTTTAGCAATGAGAGATTCCTAAAATCATTCTCAAATAATTGTATTTATTCAAAATTGCTGCCCATGCGAGTAGTTACTTCTCGACATAATAAATGGTGTGCTAGCGCTATTGCTTCCTACTTTTACCACGCAATAGATGTCTCTCTGTGTGTGCCATGGGTATGCTACGGCAATGTGCACTTGTAAACAGTCGAGTTGACACTGAAGAAAGGTGCAGACATTACGTGTGTTTTTTGTGAGACAAACTGATTTTTCTAAAATCAATTTGTCTCACCAGACTATAGCCAGGTGAATTGATGAAGTAGGAAAATCTATCGAAAAAGGTTTGGAGAGTAGAGCTTCTAATTTTAAATTTTATGCTTTGGCGATAGACGAAAGTACTGATGCTACTAATACAGCTCAATTGGCAATTTTTATTAGAGGTATTGATGACGAATATAATATCTCTGAAGAAATGGCTTCTTTAGGTGCCATTAAAAGACACAACTAAATCAAGAGATTTATATGAAGCAGTGAAAAATATGTTAAAGCGATTTTCTTTGTCCATTGTGAACATATTTGGTATAGCTACTGATGGTGCCCGGGCGATGATAGGTAAAAGAGATGGACTTGTAAAATTAATAGAAAACATTGCAATTGCCTCCCAAAATTTACGTATGATGAAATATCACTGCTTTAGTATACACCAAGAAAATTTATGTGCAAAAGCTTTAAAGATGGATAACGTCATGCAGATTGTCATCAAGGCTGTAAATTTCATAAGGGCCAAGGGATTGAATCATTGCCAATTCCAGGAATTCCTTAAATTTATGGAATTTAAGGTAAAATGCTGAAAAGATTTTATGGTTTGCGAAATGAAATCAAGTCATTTATGAAATCAAAAACAAAATTTGTGCCAGAACTTGACAATGAAAACTGGCTCACAGATTTGGCATTTTTAGTAGATTTGACTGCTCATTTAAATGAGTTAAACATGCATCTTCAAGGTGAAAACCAACTGATCAGTGCAATGTTTCAAACTATAACAGCATTCGAAATGAAACTGAAACTATGGCAATCTCAAATTAAGGCAAACAATTTTATGCATTTCGACACGTTGGCTAAACACAGTCCTGTGAACAATGAAAATATGCAGCCTTGCTTTTTGATTTGATATAGGAATTTGAGAACAGGTTTCAAGATTTCCGGAAAAATCATCAATCTTTTGCTATATTTGCGACTCCATTTTCAGTCGACATAAACATATTACCTGCCAATTTTCAAATGGAATGCATTGAGCTACAATCTGACATTCAACTTAAAGAAAAATTGATCATGTCTCTTTACTGGACTTCTATAAGATATATCTTCTCAGAGAAAAATATCCCTTGCTTCACAGTCATGCCTTATTCGTGTCATCGCTATTTGGAAGCACCTACATTTGTGAGCAGCTATTTTCAAGGATGAAGCACACGAAGAATAAAACTAGAACCAAAATATCTGATGAGCACCTTGAGAACTCACTGAGAATTGCAACTACTTCCATCGAACCAAATATGGACGCATTAGTGTCTCAAAAACAATGTCAAACATCTCACTGATTTCATGTTGCTGTCTTGTCTTTTACTTTTATAATAAAAAATTCATGAATTAATGAAGTTTAAATTATTTAAATATGTTAACTATATATTCTACGTTTTTTTGCTCATCAGCTATCGTTAGTGTTAGTGTATTTTATGTGTGGCCCAGGAAAGCTAAAAGGTTGGCCACCCCTGCTTTAGACTTAAGTTTAGAGGAAATCTAGTAAGGGTGAAATGATAAATAATCTTGTTTTATTTCTCTGGAATGTGACATTAATGTAGTCACTGCTGTTAACTTGTCTGAAGAAGTAAGCATTAAAGTGTAATAACATAATGGTTTTGGTGATGCCCGGCTATGGTGATACTATAGGCCTTCACACACCCACACCCATACAAATAGGATGCTTAGCTTAGTATCCCTGAAGACTTCTTGATCTGATATTAGAAAGACCTATGTATGCTTTTGCTTCTCTGGTTGACAACACTCATTAGATCTCTAATGATGTGCAGTTTTTGTATTATGGATCTGCCTGTAATGGCAACTTTCTAATACCATTCTGTTATTATAGATTCAAACCTGCTTTTTTGGGCCTATTAGCATGGCTCAGACCCGTGTCTGTTGAGGTCGATTTGGATATTATTTTGCACTAAATGGTTTTTCAATTTAATGAATTTTGGGGGGGGGTTAAGATAGCTTGCTACTAAATGATCTTGTCATTCTGGAAAACCTTTGGTATATGCTTAGTGTGAACTCTGTGATGTCAAAGCTTGGGTTGATTCCCAAAACACTGGTAAAATTTAATTTTAAGTCTCTGATCCCTAAAGACTGATTAGGAATTACATGCTTTTGTGCTGTCATGTAACATGACTCCCATCTCTGTATCATGCTGTGTTTGAAGTCAAGAATTATTCGGTGTTGGAGAGAATTTTGCTGGGACTATTTGATGAATGAATGCTGTGTTTGCCTTGGAATCTGTTATTGGATCCTATGTGATGCATTGGGATGCTCGTTGCCATTTCTCTATTAAGAAGAAATATTTTATGGATGCTTCCATGAAATTTGTATGCTGGTGGCAATAACCTTATTAGGGCATGATTGTTATTTCAAAAGCCTGATATTTTTTTGAATTGTTAGATGTGCCTATTGCTGTTTCTGCTGAAGCCAAGTTGAATGCCTGATTGGATTCATTTGACTGTGCAAAATGTTTGGGTGGTAACTTTAAGTGTAGACTTGAAGAAACACTGTCTATCTGCATTTTGTTTGTTTAGGAATGTCTCCAAAGTAGGTGATGTATTTTGTGTATTAATTTGTGT
Source organism: Typopeltis vanoorti (assembly GCF_054136105.1). NCBI lineage: Eukaryota > Metazoa > Arthropoda > Arachnida > Uropygi > Thelyphonidae > Typopeltis > Typopeltis vanoorti. The sequence continues at coordinate 51,908,798 of NC_143552.1, forward strand.
CCTATAGCAAATTGTGGGTCAGCATTCAATATTCTACTCTGTGTCCATTATTGCAGTTCATGAGATGCTGAGAAGAATATAGTCATGCTCTGATATGTGTGATGCCTCTTACTAACAGCATAAAAGGCTTGGAGGTAATATCTATTGAAATGTGCTGATGTTGTAGGGTTCTTCCTATTGCTCTTCAAGAAAAGGCCTTTTCCTGTTAGAATCTATAGATACCAGTTCAATTTATGGTTTATTAGTCATCTCCTGGAAAAATCAAACTGTATCTGAGGGTGTTTCTGGTATTGGGACCTGTCTATTGTTGAATTCAGAGTGTAGACTAAATTTGCACTGTTGAGTACATTTAAAATCTGTAGTGTGGTGTAGTATAAAAGTTTGTGTAGCCAAGGAATTTGGCAAATTCCATAACCTGCCAGCTCTCAATTCTGCAGTAGATATTTATTAAGTGGAATGTATTCCTAGGGATTTTAAAGCAGCCTAAATTGCACACCCAGGAAGGGCAGTATGATTTATAAGCTAAGTGGACTCTTCTGGTGATTCCTAACCCAAGCAATTACATGCTTATGACCATTACTTCTGTGGTTGGATAGTAAGCTTGTTGGGGATTGCTATTACTTTTATGCCATAGCTAGGTTTGGCATTGTTCGAGAACATTGTTTAGTATCAACTTGTTTCACAGTGGTATATTACAACTCTCATTTAATCTTAGAATGACTAATGGAATGCTCGTGATCATTTGAAGAATTAGAGGTTTCAAAAAATGAAGGCCAGATTAGGGATGATTATGCTATTGCATGATTGCCAAGCAACAACCTGAACTAATTGATTGGTTGAGTTCACTAATAAATAGGTATTCAGAACAAAAAGGGGAAAAAAAAAAAGCAAAAGTACATTCAGATTGAATTGGTTGGGTTGGATATATAATTGTTTTTAATGAATATGTCACTTTATTTTCTATTTCAGTCATAAATTTAAGGTAAAAAAATTTATGTTTCAGATTAGAATCAGTGAGTGATCTTGCCCACGTTTTAGCCGAAAAGCCCTCAGAATACTCCTACTTTGACCATAATTTGTTTTCTGCATGGGCCGGGCCTAATTATTGGAGACTGCGACCTGCTGTAAAATGTAAGGATTATGCTCTGTTCTTACTCTCTTAACTTTATTCTGTTTTAATACAGAAAATTTTCAGAGAATTTTTTGTAATGCATTTTTTAAATATCCATTGACTATCTCATAAAAAGAATGTATTTGTATGGGATAGGATATTGATTTCAATGCAACATGCTTCATTCATTGTACCTATTTTCCATGTTATGCTTAAATATACATGTTGTTTGTTACAAATGCATGATAATAACTTGATATAATGTAGTTGGATATTTGGATTTAACTGCTGAGCTAAATAAGGAAACTCAATTGAATTAAGGAATAAACTTGAACATACATTCTCATATTTTATATGCCATGGATGTTATCTCTTCTTTCTCTTAGGAAATGTTATGTTAGGCTCATTGGCTTGTCACAGTACACTAACTTTGCATCACAGAAACCTAATTAATCCTGTCTGTTGTACTTGGAAACTTGGGTTGTGAAAAATCCAACTTTTGATGTGGAAAAAATCCTGCCTCTGCATGCGACTGGCTAATTCATCATTGGTTGAAAGGTGCTTATAAAGGTTTGTCATATCCCAGACAGAATTCGAGGTTAACTCTTTCCAGCTTGAAGGGCATTGTCATTACTGATGGAGACATCATAAGTATTATCTAAAAAAGAAATTACACAATTTTAAATAGGAACAGACTACTACTATATGAAAAGTCATGTTTAAGACTAAACATGCCATGCAGACATATGCATGAAGAGATAAACTCTGACTACTGCAACTTGCTGTCAATTTCCTGACATTTTTAAATAGAAGTGCAGTGACATTGAGAAATATTTAGCGCACACATTTAAAGTTGAATTATTTTTTCTTTTCTTCAGTGCTTTCAAGTTTGTGTTTGCCTTGCAAATCTTGAGACTGGTAAACCAGATTGCTGGTCCTAGTATTTCATAGTTGTATAGATGCTCATCCGAAGGATACTAAAAATGTATGGACTCTAGAGATGGGATGCAGTGACAAAATTATCTTTTGTAGATGGAGTGGTATTTACTGTTTTTTTGAGTTACTGTGGTTCTTCATTTTTCATTTCTGTTAATGTAGATTTCAGTCTTTAGAAAGTTCTTCCTTTCATATTTCACATATGATAATGTATAATATCAGTGATAAATCATAGGGAATATTCTCTGCAGCTTACACGATTGCATTTCTTTTACTTTAAGAATCAAAATTCCATAAAATAACTTGTCGTGTTTATTCTATAATATTAAATTAAGCTAATTTGTTAAACTGAAAGTCAATTTTTCTTGTAATTAGGGAAGATGTTCACTTCCCTAATTACAAGAAATGTAATTAGGGAAGTGGCATTGAAAACTGTAAAATAAACTTAAAAGTGGCATTGAAAACTGTAAAATAAAAGAATATTGAATGTCTGGTATTGTTTTGTAACAAAGAAGTTTGTGCATTTTTGAAACTTACAAAAGTTTCAAAAGCAATCAAGAACTTAGAAGAATACATCATTTGGCATGAGAGTAGTCTTAGTATTGCACTAATTAAGAGACAGCAAACTCTGTCCATGAGTTGGTGTATTTTCTCCTTTTATTAGCTGTTTCAATTTTTGTTTCTCATTGGAGACCACACAGTAACCTTTAAATTAAAAAAAATTTCTGAATACAGTGGATCAGATCCTGTGTTCTTTCCTGAATGGACATAGGATCTCTGAAAGGTGATTTTCCATAATAAAACTTAGCTGTGAATGTGATGAAATGTTTATAAAAGTGCAACCTATATATAGTATGAAAAAACTTGAAAATTGCTAAGTAAAAAGTAGTCCAATTTGCAAAGTGGTCGGCATGTCTGCTATCCTGTATATAGGCTGTGAAGTTTGAATCACACTGTGACATTTAGTTCTCGATATATTTTTAATGGTGTCATTTGAGTAAAGAATGCCAAACTCCACTCCTCTAGAACCCTCTTTGTAATTCTTGTGTTGACAATTATGTGGTCAGAATTCATTAGTTATATGCTATTATTTATATTATTATATGTTATTATTAGTTATTAATACTCTCAAAGTCTGGCATTATAGTTATAGCAGGAAATGAAAATAATTATGTTTACCATTTCCATATACTTGAGTCACTGTCAAATAATTCTCTCTCCTGCTATTTAAAGAAAACACACTTAACAGATACCTAAATATAAACTGACATCCTATCTTGCACAAAAGTATATCATAATCAAAATGGCTAATGCATAGAGCTAGAGCAATTTGCTCCAGTGGCATTAGAGTCCAAAACTTATTACATTTGTCTCTCAATATAAAATACTTGTAGTGACTTCAAGAATAGTTATAGTAAATACTTTATAGCATTTTGCTTATGAGGATTTGGTCGAGACTTTTTGGTAGTTTGTTATAATGGTGTTTGACATAGTGAGTCAACTGTCAAATGTTTCTTAAGTTTGATAGTAATGTGTATAATCCTGTAAAAATAAAAAGATAATTAAATGTTCGTCTAATAACACTGTTGACTTCAAAACAGTAGGCTCTTGCCTACTTGTTTATTATGGCAGTCCAGCTAGTTGATTTGCAATTAAAAGGAGAAAAGAAAATGTCACTTATAGCAAATACTTATAACAAACTACTGAAATTTTCTACCAAAACCTTATAGTCACAGTGCAGTTTTAAAGAAAATTCATTATAACCAACTCTTCTGTGGGCTCTATAAGTTCTCTGTAGTGAAAGTTGAGTGTGTTTATGAATCATCATGGAGGAGAAGATGGGAGAAAAAAAGAGTCGAGAGAGACTAAAAAAAAAAAAAAAAAGATCATGTGCTCAACACACTCCATGTAGTAAGATGGAGAAAAATAACTGCCTTAAAAAGACATTGCTTCAGAAGTGAAGCACTGGAAATCAGATTTTCCTTTACAGAGCACTCTTATTTGGTTGTAAGAAGCTACAGAAGATTGGGTAGTATCTCTGCGCAATACTTGTTGTACCTTTCCATGAAAGCATTGACTGACAAAGTACTCACCACTCTCAAATTTTCTAACCACTGTTACTTAAATTCTAAGGATGACCTTTGTTCTAACCGCCCCCCCCCCCCCCCCAAGTATTGAAATTTCCTCTCATCAATACTATAACACCCTTTAGTAACCAAAATATCTCTATAATCTCTAGCCTTTCCAGCCAACTTCTGCAAATCCTCAATCGATCATTATTGGCATTTCACATACTACTGACCCTCGTGGTCATCGGACCTGGATCCTTTCCGCCACTTCTCCATTTCCAAGAAACGCCAGCGACCAGATCTGAGCAAAGTATACTCCAGGATTTGGCCATGTCAAGTCCTTATAAAGAGGAATGATATAACTTCTTCATTTCTGCTAGTCTGTTCTTTAATAACCAAATAATCCTATGAGATACCTTGATCACCTTCGCAATATACCTTCTGAACTTCATCTCCCTATCCACAAACAGTTTCATCTGTATCCTGGAGTATATTCTCATCAACATGATACAGTTTGTAATCTTTTCATTTCAGAATGTGTATCTTGATACTTTTCCACATTACATTGGCATCCATTATCTTTTACCCATGCTGTCAGCATATTTAAATCATATTGCAAGCTCTACATTGTGTGGATTAACTATTACACTACCAATTGAGATCACTTCCTATATCATTTATATATAACTGTAACAGAACTGGTTCAACCACAGAGTCACCTTGCTGCATTCACCTGCTTTCGTTGGATTATGCTCCTCTATATACTATTCTTGGGGTGCTTAAGGGTCAAAGCTGTATAACTGAGAGGAGACCTCCACATAGCCTTTAAAGGAATGCGGAGAACCGACCAGGGCTTCTGACCTAATGTCCAATCCTCACCTTCTCGTGGTGTACCCTGTTGGGTATCTACTTTGATACTGAACGAACGAGGATGGGCTGGCAATTTGGGATTTAGCCGACCAAATTGTATTCTTATTGGTTAAACCAAAATAAAAAATGATGGTACAACATGACAAAATTTCATGCCGGCTGGGGCGTCGCCCGGTTAAACAAGGCCCCCGTTGTTTTCGCCAGGGAACCAGGGCGAACAGCGAAAAGTCAGCTACTGGAACAAATCTGAAAATAAACCCCAACTCAACATCACCAGAGTTAAAGATCGGTACTATCAACGTAAGAAGCCTAAATGGCAAAGAAATGGAGCTAGCTGAGGAATTAGATAAGTACCAGATCGACATAATAGGGGTGACTGAAACAAAAAAGACCAAAACTGGTGAGATCTTTCTGAGCAATAAATACAAAATGTTATATTCAGGCAATGACAATCAAGGAAAAGAAGGAGTAGCCATTGTATTCAACACAAAATACGAGGCTAATCTTCTTGAATGGCAGTCAGTCTCAAGTAGAGTAATGTGGGCAAATATGAGAATGGGAAACTGGACAATGAGACTTATTTGTGCCTATGGTCCCACAGAAGGTTCTACTAAGGTATAAGTGGAGGAATTTTTTGAGGCTTTAGAAAAAGCAACTGACACAATGAAAAAGGAAAAGTTGGTCCTTGTTGGGGATCTAAATAGCAGAGTAGGAAATGATTGTGAGACATACAAAAATATTTTGGGAAAATTTGGAGAAAAGAGCAAAGCTAATAATAATGGCAAATATCTGTTGGATTTCTGCTCAGGACATGGACTGGTTATTACTAACACCATGTTCCAACATAAAAATGTGCACAAATTCACATGGAGAGAAGAGGCTAGGAATAAGAAAAGTCTCATTGACTATGTTATTGTTGATAGTGATGTTTTCTCCCTGGTGCATGACACCAGAGTGTACAGAGGATTTGAAATTGGAAGTGATCACTATTTAGTCTTGAGCAGGATAAAATTGAATTTCATATTGAAAAGAATAACATGTAAGAAAGTTTTAAAGCGAATAAAAGTTGAGCAGCTCTCAGATGTGAACTGTAGACTAAAATACAGAAATATTATTGAAAAGAAAATGAAAGAGTTTGAGAACAGGAATCAAACCTTGGAGATTCAGTGGCAAACTCTGAAGGAAACATTGATTGATTCTGCCAGAGAGGCATGTGGTGAGGTTGTGTGCAAGGATAAAAAAATCAGAACTCCCTGGTGGACACAGGAAGTTAAAGAGGCAGTGAAGGAAAAGAAGAAAGCATATCAAAAGTTCCTGGCAAATAAGTCAGCTTTTACTCTTACAGAATACAGAGACAAATGTAAGAAAGCTAAACAGTGCATAAAACTAGCTAAACAAAAGTCATGGGAGGACTTTGGCAAGAATATAGAAAATAAATATCAAGAAGGTGGCAAAATATTCTGGAGGTTGTTGAAGAAGCTTAGGAATGGAGGAAAGAGTGCTGTAAAAGGAATTAGAGATGATAAAGGTGAAATGAAAACAGGAGAAAAAGATATCCTTGAAGTATGGAGTAATTACTTTGAAAAACTGCTAAATGAAACAAGCAGTGATGACAGCACAGTGATAAAAAACACTGACCAGGCATGCAGTCAGGAATACATATCCATACTTGAAGTAGAAAAAGCCATCAAAGGCTTGAAATGTGGAAAGGCAGCAGGAGTAGATGATATTCGACCAGAAATGCTGAAGTATGGTGGTATAAGAGTCTTACAGTGGCTGCACTGCATAGTTCAGAAAGCCTGGACAGAGGGACGAATTCCCGATGATTGGAGTAAAGCTCTCATAGTACCCATATATAAAAAGGGAAATAAAACTGAATGTGAGAATTACAGGGGTATTTCCCTACTGAGTGTTTCTGGCAAGATCTATGCAAGTATACTTGAGAAACGGTTGAGAAGAATTGTGGAAGTAAAGCTTGGTGAAGAACAAGCTGGATTCAGGCCAAATAGAGGCTGTCAGGATCAGATCTTCACTTTACGACAAATAGCTGAGAAAGCATGGGAATATAACAAAGATCTGTATTTAAGTTTTGTCGATTTGGAAAAGGCATATGACAAGGTGCCAAGAGAGAAGCTATTCAATACGCTGCAGTTATATGGTGTCAATGGGGCATTATATCAAGCAATACTTAGTCTTTATTTGAGTTGTGAGTCAGCAGTTAGAATTGAAGGAAGTACAGGAAGATGGTTTAATGTTAAATCTGGTGTGAGACAAGGATGTACATTATCCCCTCTGTTATTCATTATCTATATGGATCACATTATGAAGGAATGTGGTATTAAACCTGATATCAAAATTGGAGATGTTAATGTCAGCTCTTTGCTTTATGCGGATGATGTTATACTTCTAAATAAATCCGCTACAAGTCTGCAAGATTCTCTGACTAAATTGAATAGCTGTTGTAATAGATATGGTATGAAGGTCAGCAATAAAAAGACAAAGACAATGAAAATAGGCAGAATCATTGAAAATGTCAACTGTGTTGTGAATGGAGAACCTGTGGAACAAGTAAAACATTTTAGCTACTTAGGCACAATTTTTACTGAAGATGGTAAACTAAATATAGAAATAGACAACAGAATCTGCAAAGCTGGTATCGTGGGAAGTCAATTGAATAAATTCATATGGAATAAGAAAGAAATTAGTCGGAACACTAAATTAGCTGTATACAAGACTGTGTTCAAACCAATTTTAACTTATGGATCTGAGAGCTGGGTCAAAAGTAAAACACTTGACCAAAGACTAGAGACCGCAGATATGAGAGTCCTGAGAAAGATTAGAGGCGTGAACAGATGGCATCAATGGCAATATCATATTAAAAATGAGGATATTAGGAAAGAACTTGACATTGTCAGCATCCAGGAATGCGTTAGCAGAGCTAATCTCAGATGGTATGGTCACTTAAATAGAATGGGAGAGGAAAGATTAGCAAAACAAGTGTTCTCTGCCAGGTTGGCAGGAAAACGACCCAGAGGAAGACCAAGATATAGGTGGATTGATACGGTACAAAGTGCCTTAGACGATAGAAATATAAGATCTGATAATGTTGGAATCTTGACAAGTAACAGACTGATTTGGAGGAAAATTGTAGATAGGAAGTTAGTAATGATGTAATTTTTTCATGTAGTACTGTCATATCCTGTACATCCCTTGAGGGTACATGGCAGGAATTTGATGATGATGATGATGATGATGATGATGATGATGATATATACTATTCTTTGGTATCTCTCCATTAGTCACCCTTGTATTCATATCACTGACTTCATATGCATCCACATTTATATATATGTGTAACAGAATTCCAGCATTATCATCATGTAGCCATTCCCTTTATCTGACTTAGCTGTCACTCTGTTATGGAAAGTAAATTACTAAGGCATGACCCTCACAAAGCAATGCTACCTACCCATATAGAGTGTCATATTCTTATCCACTCATTCATGAAATCTATCTGATTAGCTTTTCCAATATCTTTACCATCACTCCTGAGATACTGATTTGTATATAGTTTGTTGCCTCAGTTTTGGAGCTTCCTTTATGAAACAGCTGTTTTTTGCCCCACATTCCATTCTCTTAGGACTTTACCAGACCTCAGACTTAAACAGTCTAGTCAGAAGCAATGCCAGTTCCTTTGCACATAATCTTAATATGCAAGATGACATCCCATCTGATCCCACAGCCATATCAAATTGAGATTGTGCAAAATTCTAAGTACTTCTGGTTTCCATATCAGTTACTGTAACATGTGTCATACTAGTATTTTCCCTTTGATTATAGACCCTTGTGAAGTGGTCCCTCGCTAACTCAACCATTTGTCTACTTCTGTCACCTTGCGACCATCAACACTCATTCAAGAGGTTACACTCATAGAGTACAAATAGACATGGTCAGTTATGAAAGACATTATCATTAGTAAGGATTTACAGAACATACGGAAAGCTCCATAAAGTAGTTAACTTAAGGGAGAAAAGCTTGTTGAAAGTAAATTTGTCACAACTTCTCACAAATGTGCCAGCAGAAATGATTTGTGAGAAGAGTATAAAATATTCTTTGGTCAGATGTTGCACACATTGTAGTAAAGCAATTGCATTTATACAGTACAAATAGAAGTACAAATTCCAAAACATGCATGTTTTATGATATGCATATCTTGGGATTTCAAATCATTTCAATAATTTTTATTCTTAAAAACAAACTTGAATGATTCAATTTTTCAAGTTGGTGAGCTGTTTACCTAGTTGTGCTGTCGCCATTAAAAAGAAAAAAAGGTGCTAGTAAATCTGTTTCAAACACAAACAAAACTATACAACCTAAAAAGCATAAAGATTTGATAGCAAATCTTTGCACCAATGAATAAGGTGTCCGTGCAGTTACCAAGTGGCTATGCGCTTCGCAACAATATGCCTGGGAAAAGAGTGTCCTGGGTTTGATTTTTGTCGCCGACGTGAAGAGCTCCAGGATCTTTCTCAGACATAGCCAGGCTTGGGCGTTTTTTTTTTTTAAGGGTTTTTTCCCCCAGTTTATCTGGGGTTTTTCCTCCTGCAAACTGGCCCATATGTGAACACATATGGATTACAGTCAGGAATACTTGACTCCCAGTTCATAGGCCTGATTCGTCAGCTATGCCAGTCCCGAACCCAGATAAAATTTGGAGGTATGGAGATGGTGCCATACTTCCCCATTAAAGGGGCTTCATGGCTGTTATATCATCATACGCTATAATAATAATAATGAATAAGGTGATAGTCAGGAAAGTTCTCTGACTCCCTTCAAAAAAAAGTGGAGTAACTGTGACCGTGAAGCAGCTATGAGAATGATTGAAGAATTTCTTTCTGTGAAACTGACTTTCTTTTATAGGGAATGTCTCTCATTTATCACCAGAGTACAGCACTGTTGATTAAGTTACTAAACTGTGATTTCATAGAGAGCATTGTGTTTTTTTTTAGAATAGGTTTCCAATGAACATTTTTTAAATATAAATTTAATTTAAAACTATAATTTTTAAGTTTTTATTAATGGATAGTTGTTTTGTGTTAATTGTACTGTATTTTGTTTTTTCTTTTATTAAGTTTACAAATAAAGACATTTTACATTTAAATTTTTGTTAAATTTTTCACCTTTTTGTTAACCAAAAAATGCAATCTACAGTTGTGTTTATTTTAACATACATATTTTCTTGAAAAGGAAAGCTCACAAAAGTAGATTTTTTTGTTTTTTTTTACATATTCTTGGTCAGAACAAATACCATCTACATACTGTATCGCTACAGTAGCAAATTTATGAAACATTATTTAGATAATTTAATTAGGGAAGGTGGGGGGGGGGGGGGGCTTGTCTCCATTGCTCAGAAATCATAAAGTTTTCTTACCACAATGCTTTTTCAGTCCTAGTATGCTGACATACTAAATAATTTTAAACTTCGTTACAAATTAAATAAATTAGTTTAATTTAATTAGTAACCCCCCCCACACACACACAAAAAAAAAACTGACTTCAACCGAAACAGAGAAGGCAAACATAGGTGAGATCTTTCTAAGCAACAAATACAAAATGTTATTTTCAGACAATGGGGGTGGGGGGGGGGGATATTTAAGAGTCAGGGGCTTTTGACCTAATGTCCAATCCTCATCTTTTCATGGTTAATCCTGTTAAGTATCTAAGTGGATACTGAAGGAACGAGGATGGGCTGGCTGGCAATTTGGGATTTAGCTGACCAAATTGTATTCTTATTGACTTAAACTACAATGCAAAATGAGAATACAATGTTACAGAATTTTTTACTGCCTGTGGGGGCATTGCCTGGTTAAATAAGGCCCCTGTTGTTTTCGTCAGGGAACCAGGTTGAACAACGCAAAATCAACTACTGGAACACGTTTCCAGAACACATCCCAACTTAACATCAACAGAGTTCAGGATTGGTACTATCAGAGGAATCATCAATGGAAATGAAATGGACCTTAGCAGAAGGATTTAGTACAGATCATTCTAATAGGTGACTAAAACAAAGAAGACAAAAAACAGGTGAGATCTTTCTAAACAACAAATACAAAATGTCAGACAAACAAAACAAAAATTCAAAATACACAACAACAAATAGACAACAAAATACAAAATAGTAGTCAGAAAAAAGAGGAACTAGCTATTGTATTGAACACTAAATATAGGGATAATCTTTTTGAATGGCTAGCAATATCAAGTAGAGTGATGTGGGCAATAGAGTATACACAGGATTTCAAATAAGAAGTGATCACTATTTAGTTTTGAGCAGGATAAAATTTAATTTCACATTAAAAAGAAGACTGTTTAAGAAAAATTTTTAAATGAATCAAAGTTGAGCATCAGAATGGGGAAACTGGACAATGAGACTTATTTTTGCCTATGGTCCCACAGAAATTCTACCAATGAAGAAATGGAGGAATTTTTTCTGAGCAGCAGAAAAAATTCCTCCATTACAGAAGCAGCTGACACAATTAAAAAGGAAAATTTGGTCCTTGTTGGAGATCTAAAGAGCAGAGTAGGAAATTATTATCAGGCATTTAGAAATGTTTTGGGAAAATTTGGAGAAAAGAGTAAAGCTAATAATAATGGTAATTGCTGGATATTTGTTCAGGACATGGACTAGTTATTACTAACACCATGTACTTACATAGAATGTGCACAAATTCACATGGAGAGAAGATGCAAGAAAAAAGGAAAGTCTTGATTCTTATTGTTTATAGTGATGTTTTCACACTGGTTCATGACACAAGAGTATACACAGGATTTCAAATAAAAAGTGATCACTATTTAGTTTTGAGCAGGATAAAATTTAATTTTACATTGAAAAGAAGACTGTTTAAGAAAATTTTTAAAATGAATCAAAGTTGAGCATCTTTCAGATGTAAAAATACACAAACATTCAAGAGAAAATGAAAACATTTGAAAACAAGAACCAAACCTTGAAGATTCAAGGTTTGATTCTTGAAACAAACATTGATTGATATAGCGATAGAGAAATTATCTCTATGTCTTCATAGTGAGGTTATCTGTAAGAATAGGAAAAATCAGAACCCCATGGTGGACTCAAAAAGTTGTGGATTCAAGACTCAAGAGGCAGTCAACTAAAAGAAGAAAGCACATAGAAAGTTCCTAGCAAGTAAGTCAGTTTATGCTCTTAGAGAATACAGAAAAAAATGTAATAAAGCTCTAATCTTATAAGTGCATGATTACTAAATAACTTAAGGAATTCATAATGTAAACTGAAATATAAATTTAAATAAACTTTAATATATATTTTGGCAATGTCACATTGCCGTCTTCATGGGAACATAAGATTAAGACACGTGCATGCAGGCACTAAAAACAGCAAATGAGGTCGAAGTGAGGAAACTGTTGTGTCTCAATTTATGATTATTATTATTCTAACAATTATCCTTTCAGGTGAAATTCTACTTATCTTTATCCAACTTTCATCTATGTACGAGATATTACCCAAAATACAAATATTTAAGCTATTTCTCCCCTTAGTGTCCTTAATGTTTTATTATACTGCGCATTTTAGGATATTTAGTTTGAGATATTAAATACAAAAACAAAGAGCAATTACCAAAATATGTCTGAATGTGAGACAATATTGCAATCGTGATACTTTATCTCGTAACTCATCTAAATATTCTCCCCACCCGCGTGATTAGGTTCATACGTTTTCAAGTGGTGCATTGGGCAGCAATTTCAGACAACTGTATTATCAATGAACAAAGGTTTATTAAACTCATTAGCATGGTACAATTCCATTTCTGATATATATAACTCAATTCAATACTAAGAAAATATTTACAAAATGACATTAGCTAATCACAAGCATTTGGCTAAGATCCTATATGGGTATTGCGATCATTCTGCCATAACAAATTCAACACATACAATCATATGTATAATCCTAGATCTAATTAACACTTTAGTTAACCCTATATTAGTCTGAATACGCTATATGCTGTAACACATCGACATATGTGATCAACTCACTCTATTTAACTATCTAAAACTATGTAGATTAAACTATCCTTTCACTGTGCTAACACATAACTTTGACATTTAAAACTTTCCTGTAAGTTACAATACACATGCATAAATCTCAGGACACTTGAATGGTTATATAATTAATATTAACACGCATACCCTCATTACAATCAGTCATGTATTATAGTCCTAGTATAATTTTTCTTAGTCTCTTCAACTGTTCAGTAATAGAACAATGATTACAATTACCTACGATTTCAATTAACATGAGATTTTTACAGTACCTTTTGACTTGGGTTTTCTATATCGGCCTCTACCGTTTTTCCGATTGTACTATCCTGGGATGAACTCCTCTATAATCTGTCACTCCTAAGTTAATTTGGCATTAAACTGGGTTTTTGCAATCTTAACTTTTTGTACTTGAATTAAGGACACACTTAGAATCATCTATACAATGGCTGTGAAACTCACCACATGGGCACTGACTTCTTTACAGATTTCTATCTCTCGTTGTTGTCACAGAATGATGAAACACATAGACAATATCTTCTTTCCTTTAGCAAAATGGCGTTCCTTACCATAGGAATAGGGAATTGAAATCCTGCTCACTTTTGTTCCCCTGTTGTGTCGGACAGAGATTAACTCAAACCTGCCACTCAGGAAAACCGCGTGAAAAACCTATACGAAAAAGCTCGTGAAGAAATTATCTGGGAAAAAGCCTCGTTGGGGGGGGGGGTCTAACTCTTTTATACCTTGATCCCTACCGGCACCTTCTTTAATTTCTTTTCTCTGCCCCTTACTGGATTCGACTTCACCGACCAATTAGGGTGGCGTTTTTCTGCCAAACATCCTGCGGTCAGCGAGCACGCAACTCACACGTGACGATGTCTCAATTCGGGAATTGACCCTGAGTGATAGTCTTTTGCTTTTTTGCTAGCCTCAAATTAACCCCCCTTCCTAATTTATGTATTAGCTCTTATACAGGGGTTTACTTTATTTTCTCTTCATGTTACACCATGATAACTGAAAATTCCACATAGCGAAGGTATCAGGGTGTAACAAAGGTCCTCCCTTTAAACAAAAAAAAAATTTTCTAAAAGAAATTTTTCATACGAAGTGTTCCTCCTGTCATATACGGGTCCCCCCCTTTTTTTTTTCATCTGATAAACCTTCCACTCCTTCTCCTCTCATCCGTACAAGAACTTGCTGCTTGTTAAAAAAATACCTTGTGAATTGTATGCACTGAGCTCTACTACGTGCTTTATCCTGACTGTATCCCCCTCCTTCCTTTGTTGAGATCTTTTCATCAGGCGTCCATTTATCAGAGGCATGCATCTTTAAAGGATAAACCCCTTTCCTCTGGTCAGCCTTACCATTTTGTCGGGGCCTAAGGTTATATCGGGTTTGTTCTAGTATTCTGTCTTCACTCTAATCCCTATAGACCCCATTTTCAGTTTTTGGAAAATGGTATGCTTTCTCCTATGCATTGCTTAACTAACTGAACCTGGAGAACTGCGATCTGAGCCTGGAATTTCCCTCTCTCCTTGACAATCAGTACCCTTTTCTCTTCTTGAGCGGGGGGGGGGAGCATTCACATCGCGGCTTCCTCCTTGATGAGGACTGTTATCCCCTCTTGTAGTCCTTTTCTTTCTACATACACTCTCCATTGAATCTCCTAGGCATACCAACCTTTTTGACCTCGTCCTATAAAGTTTTAATCTATCAGAGTGTACTACCCAAGATTTCCCTTGTTCTTTTTCCTTTCTTATTTTAAATGTCACTGGGGACAATTTTTCTTGAATTTCATATGGTCCGGCTGCACTCTTTCCAAACTCTCCCCCCCCCCTTTTTTTTTTTTTTTTTATTAATGGAATTCTGTTCTAACAAGACCAGATCGCCAGGATTCAGATTGTTGTATCTCCTCAATTTGTTGGCATTATTTCTTGCCCTTTGTGAGCAAGCTTCACTGGATTCGTACACCATCTCATATGCAATTCTCTTACTGGTGATCAGGCTATTGAGATAATCATCGATGTCTGGAAATTCCGAATTCACATGGGAATTCCTGAAATCAGCTGGGAATGTTGGCTCAAAACCATAGAGGATAACTGCGGGGGCTTCTCTGATGGCGGTGTTTAGAGCGGTTCTGCACGCGAATAACGTGTGAGGCAGAAAGGTATCCCAATTCGAAATCTGGAGATCAGATGTCTTTGACAAGGTAAGCTTTAAAGTCCTGTTCAATCTTTCCACCATTCCATTTCCTTGAGGATGATAAGGAGTAGTGAACAATTTTTTTACTCTTAACAACTTACACAACTGTAACATAACTTCAGCTGTGAAGTTGGAGCCTTTGTCAGAGAGAAGTGTCTGGGGTGTCCCATATCTAGAAATAATCAGCTTGAAAAGTTTATAAGCTACTGTTTGGGCAGATTGATTCTTAATTGCTACAGCCTCTGGATATTGTGAGAACATGTCTATGACCACTAAAATGTACTTATTTCCCTTCTTGGTGATAGGTAGGGGGCCCCACGATATCTATGGCTACAGCCTGAAAAGGACACATGGGGTTAGGGGAAAGACTGGAGAGGAGCCTTACCTACAATGCTGGACTTCTGTTGACACAAATGACAAGAAGTCACATACGATTCTACATCTCCCTTCATCCCCTTCCATATATAACGATCACGAACTCTGTTCCATGTTCTATGTATTCCTTGGTGACCCCAGATCAGCGTCATGAAAGGTGAATAGTACCCATGGGATCATTTTCTCTGGAACCAAGATTTTGTCCTTCCATCTTCCTGTGACGCTTTGTTTGGACAATAAGAGACCATTCGGATCAATGCATAGTGTGTGATTGAAGGAATCTTTAATATGGGACTTCTCTCCTCTCAAAACTTTCTCATAAATCTCCCCCCATACCGGATCCCTCCTTTGCTCTTCGATTATGCTAGACTAATCCCATACTTGTTGTTCTAAAGAATTGATTCCCTTTTTGCCTCCCTCTTTTCTTTGTATATAGGGAAAACACCTCTTCACTAGGACTGACATCACTATCATGTACGACATCCAGAGATCTGGATAGATAGTCAGCGACTACGTTCGCTGAGCCAGGGATATATTTTATTTCCAAGTCAAATTCTTGCATCTCCAGAGCCCACCTAATGATTCTCTGATTTTTGTCTTTCATTGAGGATATAAACGACAATGGTTTGTGATCAGAGCGCAAGATGAGATGTTGACCTAATAACATATACCTGAACTTTCTTAATGCATAAACAATAGCAAGGGCTTCCTTTTCTATTACCGAGTAATTTATCTCGGAAGATGAAAGTTTCCTATCGGTCTAAACCCCCTTTCCTCTTTCTGCTCTACAACGGAGGCGATTGTATCATTGGAAGCATCAGCAGAGAGATAAAAATCCCTACCCAGTTTGGGATAGGTCAGGACAGGCGACTTAGTTAGAGCCAGATTTAAGCATTGATGTGCAATCTGCTGTTCGTTTCCCCACTCGAATCTTCTTCCCTTCTTTGTGAGTCTAACTATAGGTTCCATCAGTTTGGAGCATTCGGGAATGAACTTCCTGTTGAAGTTGATCATTCCCAAATACCTCCTAACCTGCCTTACAGTTGAGGGAGTTCTTGCCTTTAATATGGCAGTCACATTTTCCTCTGTGGGTGTTATACTGTGTTCATTTACCACATGACCTAAATACGCTACCTCCTTGAGAAAAAATTGGCATTTAGAACACTTTAGGGATAACTGAGCTCTGTTAAGTCGTTCCATGACCTCTATTAATAGTCTCTTATGCTCCTCGACACAAGATGAGTAAACCAGAAGATCATCCTGGAAACAGATAACCCCTTCTCCCAACATATCAGATAGCACAGAATTCATCAGGCTCTGAAAACTCATGGCTGAGTTCCTGGCTCCCTGAGGTAGTCGACACAGCTGATACTTCTGCCATCTTGTGGTGAAGGCAAAGTACTTTCTGTCCTTCTCCCTCAAAGGAATCTGGAAATAGCCAGAGTTCAGATCTAGTTTGGAGAAGTACTTAGCTCCCTCCAGGCTAATCAACAAATCCTCAATCTTGCACACGGGAAAATCTATGGATTTAGTGACCTTATTGATTTCTCTCAGGTCCAGTACAAACCTTAACCCACCATTAGGCTTTTCTACTAAAATAAATGGGCTATTCCATCTAGAATTTGACTTTTCAATAATTCCAGCTTTCTTGCATTCTAAGAGTAATTTCTTGAGTGCGTCCAAGTGCTTTAGTTGGGTCTGATATTGTCTCACATATATGGGCACATCAGAATTAATTTTAACAGCATGTTGAACCAGGTTAGTACAAGAAAGCGAGCTGATCTCCTCTGTGAACACTTTCGGATACTTGTGGAATACAGACTTAAAGAACTCCATCATGTGTATCCTTTCCTACTCAGAACTTAAGTTCTTAATGCTATCTTGGATCAGTTTATTCCTCCACATGCTAGACTCCTTTTCCCAATCCTTCAATTCGACCTTCAAGGCTTTGCTCTTCCCTACATGAGCTTGCATTCTTCACTGTGGCCTGCACTCTTTTCCACACAGGGACAGTGTTCCATTTGCAAAATCACACATAAAGTTATAATTTTCTAAAAAATCAATACCCAGTATGACTTGGTTGCTAGTGTCTGCAACCTCGGGTAAGACTAGCATCTCATGAGTGACAGTGATAGGGAAGCAAGGTATGGAAATCCTGGCCTTCACTTTCAAGACAAAGGAAAGCTCAACTTTCCCAATTCCCATGATCTTAATGGGTTGACTTAGTTCAGTAAAACTATTAGAGGCTACATCCAAAGGACAAAGCTTGTTACTAAGATTTAAAAGTATATGGTACAGAAGAGGTTTAAAAAGAAAAAAAGGTTAAATTAAAAATTAAATTATGACATTTGCATATGAAATTACATGTAGAATACATATACAACGAAATTTTCTGGGATTACCGATATGTGAGTCCCAATATCAAACAAGAGTTTGCAGGGTTTGATTGAGGGTATACCCTCAATCAAACCTTCTACCAAAGGCAGGGGCAATTTCTCTTTCACCTCTGCTAAAGACACAGTTTGCATTCTTATTTCTTCTCCCTTCACTGAATCAGATCTCTCAGTTGAACTACTGACAATCTCAACTATACTTCTCTCATTCTTAGTTGACCCAGAATGCCCCAAGTGCTTTAACTCACCTTTTAACTCTTTTCGTAATTGTTCCCTCGGAGAAGAGGCTTGCTCCATTTCATCCAAAATTCTCTCTCTTTTTCTGGCCATGCTAAAACACGAATCTAGGTCCTGGGCTCCTTTCTTAAATATTATGTCTCTTAATCGATCACATAATCCGATTCTGAACTTGGAAGGCTAACCACTTCATGTGGGCCTCTTCCTCTGGGAACGAGAACCTCATGGATTGTGATACAGACATAATTCTGTTCCGAAAATTAGACACACTCTCTCCCTCCTCTTGTATGCAATTATACAGCTCCTTCAATACCTGGGAACTTCCTTTTTTCTTAGCAAATTCTGAGACCAATATTTGTTTGAATTGTTGATAATACAAGGCTTCCCTTAGCAAAGGAGAGTGATCAAGGGACGCTTTGGCCTTTCCCACCAGTTTGCTTCAGAGCAAGACTAGCAACTGAAAATCAATCCATCCTCCGACTCTTCTAAGCTCTTTTATATATCTGAAAAGATTTGGGACGTCATCAGTCTCCTTGCCTTAAAATTGTAGGAACACCTGCTGTGGATTAATGTAATGAAAAAATTTGCTGTTATCCATGCCTAAACTACTGGAAAGTTCAGTCATACTTGCATCCAATTTACACTAATTTACTCTCTAAAATTCTCAACAAAACTTAACTAAACTTTTACCTCTCAGTTGTCTGATCTCCACCCAAAACCAACTTGTTGTGAATAGTTTGTAATTAAGATTTAATTAGCTAAAAACATCCTGTCGTCTGCGCCATTTATGTTGTGTCCCAATTTATGATTACTATTCTAACAATTATCCTTACAAGTGAAATTCTACTTATCTTTATCCAACTGTCATCTATGTACGAGATATTACCAAAATACAAATATTTAAGCTATTTCTCCCTTTAGTGTCCCTAATATTTATATTATACTGCACCTTTTAGGACATTTAGTTTGAGATATTAAATACAAAAACAAGGAGCAATTACCAAAATATGTCTGAATGTGAGAAAATATTGCAATCGTGATACTTTATCTCGTAACTCATCTAAATATTCTCCCCTCACGCGTGATTAGGTTCGTACGTTTTCAAGTGGTGCATTGGGCAGCAATTTCAGACAACTGTATTATCAGTGAACAAAGGTTTATCAAACTCATTAGCATGGTACAATTCCATTTCTAATATATATAACTCAATTCAATACTAAGAAAATATTTACAAAATGACATTAGCTAATCACAAGCATTTGGCTAAGATCCTATATGGGTATTGCGATCATTCTGCCATAACAAATTCAACACATACAATCATATGTATAATCCTAGATCTAATTAACACTTTAGTTAACCCTATATTAGTCTGAATACGCTATATGCTGTAACACATCGACATATGTGATCAACTCACTCTATTTAACTATCTAAAACTATGTAGATTAAACTATCCTTTCACTGTGCTAACACATAACTTTGACATTTAAAACTTTCCTGTAAGTTACAATACACATGCATAAATCTCAGGACACTTGAATGGTTATATAATTAATATTAACACGCATACCCTCATTACAATCAGTCATGTATTATAGTCCTAGTATAATTTTTCTTAATCTCTTCAACTGTTCAGTAATAGAACAATGATTACAATTACCTACGATTTCAATTAACATGAGATTTTTACAGTACCTTTTGACTTGGGTTTTCTATATCGGCCTCTACCGTTTTTCCGATTGTACTATCCTGGGATGAACTCCTCTATAATCTGTCACTCCTAAGTTAATTTGGCATTAAACTGGGTTTTTGCAATCTTAACTTTTTGTACTTGAATTAAGGACACACTTAGAATCATCTATACAATGGCTGTGAAACTCACCACATGGGCACTGACTTCTTTACAGATTTCTATCTCTCGTTGTTTTCACAGAATGATGAAACACATAGACAATACCTTCTTTCCTTTAGCAAAATGGCATTCCTCGTTTCTTACCATAGGAATACGGAATCGAAATCCTGCTCACTTTTGTTCCCTTGTTGTGTTGGACGGAGATTAATTCAAACCCCGCCACTCAGGAAAACCGCATGAAAAAGCTCGTGAAGAAACTATTCAGGAAAAAGCCTCATGGGGGGGGGGGGGGGGAGAGAGGTTCTAACCCTTTTATACATTGATCCCTACCGGCACCTTCTTTAATTTCTTTTCTCTACCCCTTACTGGATTTGACTTCGCCGACCAATTAGGGTGGCGTTTTTCTGCCAAACATCCTGTGGTCGACGAGCACGTGACTCACATGTGATGACATCTCAATTCAGGAATTGACCCTGAGTGATAGTCTTTTGCTTTTTTGCTAGCCTCAAATTAACCCCCCCCCCCTTCCAAAATTTTCTAAGAATTTACTTAATATTTTAATCTCTCATTTCAGGTGTTAAAACTAGCCTCTCACATACAATTTCTTATGATTCATCTTTTCTGTCTTACTTAGCTAATTTTTTCATATCACAACTGTAATGTATTACTTCTTTTATTATTTAGTTCAACAAACACTTTTTGTTATATATTTTACTTGGATGCAAGAATATTTTTCTTTCTTTAAATAATTTATGTATTAGCTCTTATACAGGGGTTTTACTTTATTTTCTCTTCATGTTAAACCATGATAACTGAAAATTCCACATAGTGAAGGTATCAGGGTGTAACAAAACTACTGTGTTTCCTAAAGTCCTGATGGTGCCCCCTAGCGGGCTATATTAGGTATTCTTGGCCGTTGGGCTGAAGTTATCATGATGTGTGTCTCCCAAATTTGGGGCAGTGTCATGCATCCAAATTTGTTGAAGTTTGGCATGTTTCTTAGGGCTGAGGCTGATTCTATGAATAGTCTTTCAAACTTATGCTTGCTGCAGTGTATTACTGTGGCTTTCTTCCAACGTATTCTGTGACATGTATCCAGAGCATGGTCTTCAATCCCACAGTGGCTGTACTGGTGAAACCAGATGTAGTCTTTGTGTTCAGAAATTCTGATATTCACTGTCCTGCCTTCCTTGTGTAGAGGCTTAAGTGCTGTGAGGACATTATGTTGGAGGTTTAATGGACTTTTTACAGCACTCACAAAGAATTAAAATAGAAGTGTTAAGAATGTTAAGATATCAAAACTGAACATTCACACTGTCCTGCCTGTTTGGCTAAAGTAGGACAGCTTACAGCTGCAAGGTCTGGTATACACCAGGTAGGTCTAGGGGAAGTGGTTGGAGCAGATAAGGGATGCCAATTTTCTATATGTTCTGTAACAAGAGGTCAGGTCATGTTTTTTCAGGATTTTGGTAATTTTTTCTGAGGTACCCCAGATGTAGGGAATGGTGATGGATTTAGAGTAATCTTTTTTGTGAAGGGGAGGAGGGTTGTGGTTTACTGGTTTTAGTATTTTTGGGGAGTTGTAGCCATTGGCTGAGAAAGTGTTAAGAATGTGATTTAATTCACTGGTTAGGGCATTGTCATTTGAACAGATTAGTTTAGCCCTGTTGTATAGTGTCTTAATAACTTCATATTGTATGTGTGTGTGTGTGTGGGGGGGGATTGTTGGTGAATGTACCCGCTTGTATGGGTGGGTTTTCTATAAACTGAGAAAACCAAGGTTCCATCAGGCTGGCAGGTGACTAGTGTGTGTGTGTCTAGGAAAGAGAGGCTGTTGTTTTCCTCTTTTTCCAGTATGAACTTGATTCTGGGGTGTTGGTTGTTTAAGTGTGTTAAGAAGGAGAGGAGTGTATCACAGCCATGTGGCCAAATAGCGAAGCCATATGGTAGGTTTTTGTGGGGCAGAGTTTAAGGCTTTCTCTTCAAAAGTCTCCATAAAGAAGTTGGCCAAGGGTAAGGAGAGTGGTGAACCCATGGCTGCCCCCTCTATCTGTTTGTAGAATTTTCCCTGCCAAACGAAATAACCTGAGTTCATTGTGAACTGAAATAGGGCTGAGATATCAGGAGGAAATTTGGCTTGGATGAGCTCTACGGTTTCCTTGAGTGGGACATATGTGAATAAGGAGGAGATATCAAAACTGAACATTCACCAACAATCCCACCACCTCCTCTCACAATAATATGGGGTTATTAAGACACTATACAACAGGGCTAAACTAATCTGTTCAAATGACAATGCAATGTCTTAACCACTGAACTAAATGACATTCTTAACACTTTCTCAGCCAATGTCTACAACTCCAAAAAATACTAAAACCAGTAAACCACAACTCCCCTCCTCCTCCCCCTTCACAAAAAAAGATTACTCTAAATCCATCACCATTCCCCACATCCGGGGCACCTCGGAAAAAATTACCAAAATCCTGAAAAAACATGACCTGACCTCTTGTTGAGCCATTTCCAGTTATGTAAATACTTTTTCAATTCAAACTTTTCATCAAGAAAAACTTGTAGTTGATTCCGACGTTCAAATAAACGAGTAAGAACTTTTCCACGAGAAAGCCAACGAACATCGGTATGGAAAAGAAGTTGTGTATAGTTGCCTCTCATTTGGCTTGGATGAGCTCTACAGTTTCCTTGAGTGGGACATATGTGAATTAGGAGGAGATATCAAAACTGAACATTCACCAACAATCCCACCACCTCCTCTCACAATAATATGGGGTTATTAAGACACTATACAACAGGGCTAAACTAATCTGTTCAAATGACAATGTCTTAACCACTGAACTAAATGACATTCTTAACACTTTCTCAGCCAATGTCTACAACCCCAAAAAATACTAAAACCAGTAAACCACAACTCCCCTCCTCCCCCTTCACAAAAAAAGATTACTCTAAATTCCCCACATCCGGGGCACCTCGGAAAAAATTACCAAAATCCTGAAAAAACATGACCTGACCTCTTGTTACAGACCATATAGAAAATTGGCACCCCCTTATCTGGTGCATACCAGATCCCTTGCATCTGTAAGCTGTCCTACTTTGGCAAATGACAGGATAGCAAAAATCAGAATTTCTGAATACAACGACTACATCAGGTTTCACCAGTACAGCCACTCTGGGCTTGCAGACCATGCTCTGGATACATGCCACAGAATACGTTGGAAGAAAGCCACAGTAATACACCACAGCAAGTATAAATTTGAAAGACTATTCATAGAATCAGCCTCAGCCCTGAGAAACATGCTAAACCTCAACAAATTTGGATGTATGAGACTGTCCCAAATTTGGGAGACGTACATCGTGAGAACTTCAGCCAATGGCCAAGAATACCTAATATAGCCCACTAGCTGGCACCATCAGGACTTTAGGAAAAACAGTAGTGCCTGCGTGCACGTCTTAATCTTATATTCCCGTGAAGATGGCAATGTGACATTGCGAAATATAGGAAATATATATTAAAGTTTATTTTAATTTATATTCCAGTTTACGTTGTGAATTCCTTAAGTTATTTAGTAATCA